>NC_067158.1:24055830-24223330 GCF_903995435.1 Acomys russatus | reverse complement strand
TTAAAGTATAGGTTTACATATCTCAATAAGTCATTTTTGACCGGTATGTGATAAAAATAAAACTACTATTCATTTAGATAATATTCAGCTATCTCTGAAACCAGCAAAATAAATATGATAATATAATTCAAAAGTTCAGACTTAAGGAGTTGGCATGTAGCTCAGTGGTAGAACATGTGGCCCAACATAAACAAGGCCCCTAGCGTCAAGCCTCAGTACTACTATCATTCATAGGTAGATAGACAGACAGACAGACAGACAGACAGATATAGATACAGATACAAAACAAAACTTTAGGCTTAGGCTCTGGAGACAGTAATTAGACACCAGCCTAGCAAGTATGAGGTCCTGGGTTTGATCCCCAGCACCATGAAAATGATAGGCTTGGAAAATGGAAACACACTTTGATGAATTTTGTTTTTGTTGTTTTGTTTTTGTTTTTGTTGTTGTTGTTGTTTTGTTTTTCAAGACAGGATTTCTCTGTGTACCCTGGCTGTCCAAGAACTCACTCTATATACCAGACTAGCCTCAGACTCAAAGGTCTGCCTGCCTTTGCCTCTTGAATACAGATATCAAAGGCATGAGCCACCACTATCCAGCTAAAATATTAATCACACACAAAATAAATAAAATTTAAATGTTTAAAAATTTTGGAGATAGCCAGTTAGTGGTGGTGCACACATTTAATCCCCGCACCCAGAAGACAGAGGCAGGCAAATCTCTGTGAGTCTGAAGCGAGCCTGGTCTACAAAGCGAGTTCTAGGACAGCCAGGGCTACACAGAGAAACTCTGTCTCAAAAACCAAAAAGAAAAAAACCAAAACGGGGGTGAGGAAGTCGGGGGGGGGGGGGGGAGTGCGAGGCAATAGAGCTAGAGAGATGACTCATAGGCTAAGAGCACTGGCTGCTCACCCAGAGGTCCTGAGTTCAATTCTCAGCAACCACATGGTGGCTCACAACCATCAATCATGAGATCTGATGACCTCTTTTGTCATGCAGGCATACATGCAAATAGTGCTCATATACATAAATAAATAAATCTTTTAAAAGCAAATAATAGGGCTAGGGAGGTGGCTCAGTCAGTATTAGTGTGCCATACAGTACCTGCCACCCAAGCATGAGGACCTGATTGTGGATTCTTAGCACCCATGAAAAGGCCTGGCCAACAACCACACACACCTGCAACCCCACTGCTTGCTTATAGACAGATCTCCAGAGCTTGATGAATAAGCTAGTCTAGCTGAATTGGTGAGTTCCAGGATCAGTAAGGAAGTAAATAAAAGTAAAAAACAGCGATGTCAGGGGCTGGAGAGATGGCTCAGAGGTTAAGAGCATTGTCTGTTCTTCCAAAGGTCCTGAGTTCAATTCCCAGCAACCACATGGTGGCTCACAACCATCTATAATGAGATCTGGTGCCCTCTTCTGGACTGCAGGCACACATGTGGGCAGAACATTGTATAAATAATAAATAAATCTTAAAAAAAAAAAAAAAAAAATTAAAAGCAGTGATGTCTGGCCTTCCCAGGCACATAAACACATGCACAGAAGCTGGGCATAGTGGTGCATGCCTTTAATCTCACATTCAGGAGGCAGAGGCAGGTGGATCTTTGTGACTTCAAGACCAGCCTAGACAATATAGTGAGTTCTAGGACAGTCAAAAGGTATATAGTAGCCGGGTGTGGTGGCGCACGCCTTTAATCCCAGCACTCAGGAGGCAGAGGCAGGCGAATTGCTGTGAGTTCGAGGCCAGCCTGGTCTACAAAGTGAGTCCAGGATGGCCAAGGCTACACAGAGAAACCCTGTCTCTCAAAAAAAAAAAAAAAAAAAAAAAAGTATATAGTAAGATCTTGTCTCCAAAGGAAAAACAAACTTTTACAGGCACAGGAATATACAACACACACACACTACATACTTATGTTAGCTTAATAGAAACTACACAAACATAGTATATATGCAGACATATTACATGGAAGCACAGACCTTCTCCTGGGCCCCCGCCACCGCCACCTTTCGGAGTAATGAGTTCTCTTCGAAGCTTAGCAAGTCGGGCCTTAAGCAGCCCGAGGTGATGGGCGGTAGCCTTGTTCTTCTGAGTCCGAGCCATCTACGAGGGAAGAATCACAGCCATAAATCTGCAGCATTTCAGAGAGATAAAGGATCCTGAATAAAAAAGAAAAAAGTATCGCGCACGCACCCACAAGTTGAGAGCAGGGCTGGAGGATGATGTCTCAGCACTCAAAAGCACTGGCTGCCCTTCCAGAGGACCAGGCTTCAATTCCCAGCACCCACCTGGCAGCTCACACCTGCCTGTAATTCCAATGCCAGGGGATCCGACACCCTCCCACAGACATACATTAGGGCAAAATACCAACCAATGCGCTAAAGATAAAGAAATTACAAGAAAATAGCTAAGAACATTATGTTTTGTTTTTCTAGGTCCTTCCTACTGTCAGTATGCCCATTTTAATTTTTTTTCAGACAGGGTCCATGTAGTCCTGACTGACCTAGAACCTCCTACATAAACCAGGTTGGCACTGAACTCAGAGTCCCACCTGCCTCTACTGCTGCCTGCCTCCTGAGCTCCACCTAAATATTTAAAAAAAAAAAAGAAAAGAAATATTCAAGCCTGGCAAATTCCAGCACTCTGAAGGTAGAGTGGGATCTCTCTGAGTTCAAGGACAGCCTGATCTACATAGTGAGTTCCAGGGCAGCAAGAGCTGTGTAAAGCACTCAGAGGAAGGACAGCAAGTAGCCAAGAAGAGACTTGATACCCTATGAGAATATATAGGGGGACGTAATCCCCCTCAGGAACAGTCATAGGGGAGGGGAATAATGGGAAAATGGGGGGGGGGGGAGGAATGGGAGGATACAAGGGATGGGATAAACATTGAGATGTAACAAGAATAAATTAATAAAAAAAAAAAAAAAAAAAAAAAAAAAAAAAAAAAAAAAAAAAAAAAAAAGAGCTGTGTAAAGACCCTGTCTCCAAAAGAAAGAAAGAAAAGAGAAGAGAGGAGACAAAAAAAAGGAGCAAGGAGTCCAGGCCAGTTAGCAGGCTCAAAAAGTGGACTTGCTGCCAAGCCTGGAGACCAGAACTCTCAAAGCCGGAACTCATACGGCAGGAGGACAGAATGATTCCTCTAAGTTATTCTCTGACCTCCCACACATAAAAATAGAAATAAACTCAATTCCCTCTCCTCACCATCCAGGTCATTTCCTTCACCACAGAAGAAACAAAAGAGGCCCAAAGTGACAGGACCAAGGTCACTCCAAATCCTATCCACAGATGGAACTAAAATCCACCTGAGGATTCGCTTCCACTGTACCTGGTCTACAACAAAGTCACCATTTAACTGATTTTAAAAAAGCATCACAAAAGCCGGGCGTGGTGGCACATGCCTTTAATCCCAGCACTCGGGAGGCAGAGGCAGGCGGATCACTGTGAGTTCGAGGCCAGCCTGGTCTACAAAGCGAGTCTACGACAGCCAAGGCTACACAGAGAAACCGTGTCTCGAAAAACCAAAAAACCAAAAAACAAAAGCATCACACACATTATCCGGGTAGAATCAATTTACTTCGATTCTACCGCCACAATCAATAACCTGCAAAAAGAGACCATCAAGGTTTGAGTGGCGAGTAAGCAAGCAATCACAAGACAAGACTCAGGTCACGGAGTCTGGAACAGAAGTCGGTGTGGCTCAGAGAAAAGCAAGAAAAACAGAAACGATGTCGAGACATGCGCCGAATACCGGAGCGAGTACCGGCCAAGGGCTGGGTGTGGGACGAGGGGTGTGGGAGGCAGAGCAGAGAGGCGCGAGGGGACAGCGGGCGGGAGACGGAGCTGGCTAATGGAAGCTAGGTGCCCAGGCCCATGAGGAGCGGCTCAGAGGGAGGCCTGACGGGAAGGGGCTGAGGTAGTGCAAGCTTGGACTGAGACAGCTGATGGGAATTGGTGGCACCGGGGCGGAAACCGTGCAGGAATAGGGGCCCTGGCGCCGCGGGCGGTACACCGGAGCAGCGACACCGCCAGGGACGTGACGCTCGGGCCGGAAGGGAAGCGCCCACTGCGCCCTTTACCTCGGCTTCGATCTCCGCGATCTTCGCTAAGGTCCCGCTCATGGTGGCGAGGGCTGGGGGCCGCGCTGGCCTTCACACTCAGCCAGATGCCCTCACGCTCCGACCGCGCCACCGCCACCGCCGCAGTGCGCAGGCGCGCGACTCGCCAATTCTCGCGACACGGTTCCTCGCGAGGCCCGCGCCGACGCGCACGGGGCCCGGCGGTCTCCGCCTTCTCCACCGACTCCTCCCTGTTCCGCCAGCCCGAGCGGTGTCATAGAGCACGCGGCCGCGGTGACCAGAGCGGTCACTCGGGCGGGCTTCCCGGAGCGCGCCGAGGGTCGCGCGCAGCTCGGCCCCACCCCGCCGGACCTGCGCTGGCCGGGACCGCTCCGTGCGGAGCGTGCGGGCTGCGAAAGACCTACCCGCCCCCTACCCCCCGCGCCGGCGCCCAGCAAAGTGCGTGCAGATACTTTGGGCCCCCCTTTTCTCATCTGGGGAGATGCCCCAGTGACCGCGGCTTTCTTGGTTGACAAGAGCCCGGTCTGCAGCCTCTGGGCATGGGGGTCGACAAAAAAACTGTTTTGAGGGATCCTTTGTTTACCAAAAACCCCGAGGAAAGAGGGGGGCACTGAACGGAGCCACAATTAAAGCGCGAATTGAATGAGGAACTCCAGAAAGAACCGTTACTTGCAACGGCTGTAATGTTGAAAAATTGGAAATTATGTTAACACTCATTAGATGAGAAAGAAAAGAAAAAAAAAAAACTCTGCCCTGTAAAATAGAATTACAGCCACTGAAGTGTGCACATGTGATCTGACTGCAAGAATAATGTCCAGGGTTTGTTGGATGGATTTAAAAAAACGCCACAATTAATGCATGGCTTGAATGAGGAACTCCAGAGAGAACCGTTACTTGCACCAGCTGTAATGTTGAAAAATTGGAAATTATGTTAACACTCATTAGAATGGAACAGATAAATATAGAAACACCTCTGTCCTGTAAAATAGGGTATAGCTACTGAAATGTGCACATGTGGTCTGACTGAAAGAGTGTCCCGGGCTTGTTAGATGGGCAACCAGAATTGTAGTGATGCCATTTATGCAGCTCGTTAGAAGTACATTAAGAGAAGCATAATTATAAAAGAACACGAACATTCTGGTGGTGCTAGGGTCCCCTGCATTCAAGGTAGTCACACACCAGGCCAGAAAAATAAAATAAAATAAACAAACTGGGCAGTAGTGACAGGGGCCTCTAATCCCAGCAGTCAGGAGACAGAGGTAGGCAGATCTCTGTGAGTTTGAGGCCAGCCTGGTGTACAACTAGAGTCCAGGACAGCCAAGGCTACACAGAGAAACCCTGTTTTTTGAAAAACCACAAAAACAAAAAGGAAATAATGAATCTCAAAGCAAGATTTTTCCTGTAATGCCAGCTACTGGCAGTGCTGGAAAGTGCTCAGTCTCCTATAGGATTTAAAGGAGCCTTTCACCTTGTTGTTATGTAATTGTTTAGTTGAGCTTTTTTTTTTGGGGGGGGGGGGGCAGGATTTTCCTTTATCTCACTATGCAGCTTTGGGTGACCTGGAACTTTTGTAGACCAGGCTGGCCCAGAACTCACCCAGATCCTTTGTCTCACTGCTAGGGTTAAAGGAATACACCACTACTCCTAGCCCACGGTTCACTTTTGACTCTACTTTGTTTGTCTTATTTGTTTGTGGTTTTTCTGAGACAAGGTTTCTCTGTGTAGCCTTGGGCTGTCCTAGACTCACTTTGTAGACCAGGCTGGCCTCCAACTCACAGCGATCCACCTGCCTCTGCCTCCTGACTGCTGGGATTATAGGTGTGAGCCACCACACCCAGCATCCTGGCTGTTCTGGAACTTGCTCTTGTAGACCAGGCTGGCTTCAAACTCACAGAGGTCCACCTGCCTCAGCCTCCTAAGTGCTGAGATACTTTTTTAGATTTAAAAAAATTTTTAGCGTATTTTGCTTGGTTCTACTTTCTCTTTAAATTTTAAATAATTATATGTTTTAGAGTGTGTTGTGTCTCTGATATAGATAGCTATCTATGTATATATATGGTTTTTTTTTGGTTTTCAAGATGGTATATATAATTTTAATGTATGAGATAAGTGAAGTTACTGAGAGTTGTAAATTGCCATGTGGTTGCTGGGAATCAAACCTGGATCCCCTGGAAGAGCAGCCAGTGTTCTTAACTGCTGAGCCATGTCTCCAGGCCCCTGTCTCTGGAGGTTTGTGCCCATGTGAAGATCAGACTTGGATCCTCAGCCTTGGCAGGAGGCACCATTACCCACTGAGCCATCTCATTGGCATGCTGCATATTTCTGTTTCCATTTCATACGCTATTAATGCACCCACAATTATTGTGTCGCAATAAATTTTAAATTTTAAAAACACTCCTCTTCTTCGAGTGTTTAACATGAGGTACCAGCATGCCCGGGACTGCTTTGCTGTTCTGAAAGCCGCTTGCTCTGTGTAAGTGAATTCTTGTAGATAAAATAATCCACAGGGAATGGACAGAACAGCCTTACCCCATACGGATGGCCTCCACCCAGCCCAGAGAAAGGTTTATTTATATAAGTTTGTAAATAAAATCTATTCCAGCTTGCCAGGGGTAACGATGAGAAATTGTATCTGACTGAAGGGAGGAGAAAGGGAAAGAAAAGCTTTTATAGAAAGTTCCCGAAGGACCCCCGGGGTTTGCTTCTTTTCTTTAACCTCAGCCTTTTCATAAATAAATTAAGGAATAATGAGGTAACTTGATCCAGCACCATTAGTAATGGAGAAGGGAAGAAGAAGCTGGAAGTCGGACTGGAAAGGAGCATGATCAAAGATCAATCTTAAAAGACAGATAAAATCAAATCAGCAGCTTCCTAACCCAGTGCTCCTGGGATTAGCTGGATGACAGCAGTGAGACATCAAGGCTCTCCTCTGCGAGGAGAGGTCACCCTACAAATCTGTCACCTAAGGCCTGCAGCTAAGTTAACTGGTTTCTGGTTCCAACACTGGCTGGAACACACTGTCTATAGTGTGCCTGCCAAAAGGTAACACTCACCTTCAGAATGTTGTGTGGCCATTGTATCCGTCCAGTCATCACTTACTGTTGGTGCCTGGCACTTTGGCAGGTCTGGGGACAACAGAGAGTGAGTCAGATATGGTCCCTAGTGTTATTAAGTATGCATATCAGGAGCAAGTCTAGGTCCTTAAATTCATCTCTCTCCTGCCATATCCCAGGTCCACTTGGTAGCACCTGCTTGTTACAGGGAGATCCTGTTTTTTCCATAGAACAAGAAAATACCTGTGAAGCTGGGTGCGGTGGCTCACACCTGTAATTTCAGCACTTGGGAGTCTGAGACAGATGGCTGTGGGTTTAGAGTTAGTCTGGGCTACATAGTGAGCTCCTGGATAGATTACCTCAAATAAAGCACGTATCTCAGATGTGCCTATAATTTCAACACTTAGGAGGTGGAGGCAGGAGAATCAGAGGTTCAAGGGCTGCCTATGTTACATGTGACCTCATCTCAAAAAAAAAAAAAAAAAAAAAAAATCCTGGGCATGGTGGCACACACCTTTAATCCCAGCACTCATGAGGCAGAGGCAGGTGTGAGTTCTAGAACAGACTGGTCTACAGAGCAAGTTCCGGGACAGCCATGGTTACACAGTAAATCCATGTCTCCAAAATACATGTATATTTTTTATTTGAAAGTAAGATGTAGCTGGGTGACACACACCTTTGATCCCAGCACTTGAGAGGCAGAGGCAGGCAGATCTCTGTGAGTTCAAGGCCAGTTTGGTCTACAAAGGGAGTCCAGGACAGCCAGGGCTACACAGAGAAACCATGTCTTAGAAACAAAAAAACAAAACAAAATTTTAAAAAAGAAAGTAAGACCTAACTGTGTCATTTTCCCCTTTCTTTTCCTCCTTCCTTACTTTCTTAGATTCTTGGCCTCTTTCTCTTTAACTGTTGTTACATGTGTATATGAATATATAAATACAACCTGCTCAGTTCATTTAGTGTTGCTCGTATGTATGTTTTCAGAGCTGATCAGTTAATGTTGGATAATCAATTGGTGCGCTCCTCCCTGGGGAGGCTGTTTCTCCTGTTCTCAGACTCCGTAGTTCCCTGTAGTTCTGTATTTAGGCATGAGGCCCCATGAGATTTCCCTATTCCGTGTCTACTGGTGTTGTCCTTGTTCGGGTCTATGTAGTTATGCTGTTGAAGTGTCATGGGTGTGGCCTCTCTGATAGTTCCAGGAGATAAAAGCTCACAGCAGACTTTCTGTCCCTCCAGCTTTTATATTCACACCTCTTTCCTTCTCCTCAGACTGCGATGGAACCCAGTGTGTGAACTGGGCTGCCCTTGAATTGAGATTCTCTGCCTTAGCCTGTGGAAGGCTGCAAGCAAAGAAACATCACTATACATGGCTACTAGTTCCTGGTTTTAAGTTTTTCTTCATCCTTGAGAATCCTTGAGAATTTCATGCATATATACAAAAAATATAACCATATTTAACCACACCTCTTTTATCTTTAAGTTTTTTGTTTATTTGTTTTGGTTTTTTGAGACAGGGTTTCTCTGTGTAGCCCTGGCTGTCCTGGACCTATGTAGACCAAGCTGGCCTCGAACTCACAGAGAATTAGAGAGACACTGGTAGACATGGAAAGCCAAGGCAGGCTCCTGAGAAGGCTACACAGAGAAACCCTGTCTCAAAAAAAAAAAAAAAGCCCCAAAACAAAAACAAAACAACAAAAGTGTATGCAGTGCCTGGCCTGCAGAGGTCAGAAGAAGGTCAGAAGCTCTCCTGGAACTGGAGTTACAGACAGTTGTGAGCTGCCGTATGGGTGCTAGGAATTGAACTCTGGTCCTCTGCAAGAGCATCCATTGCTCTCAATTGCTGAGCCATTTCTCCAGCCTGTTGCTTAGCTTTGTAATCATCATCATCATCATCATCATCTTCATCTTTGTAACAACAACAACAATAATATGCTTGCTTTTTAAATTTAATGAAGGTTTATAAGATTGAACTATATTCTGCATAATTAATTTTTCTCAACCCAAACCCTTTTCTAAAGCTGCCCCAGTTTCCCCAGTGTTGGCTCTTCTGGTGGGAGGCTAGAGACACCCTTGGTTCTGCAGTCATAGCAAGGTGCAAAATGACACCAGGAAGTTGCCTGTCTGAGCACATCTGCACACATCATGACCATCCAAGTTTCTCCTTTCTTTTTCAGACAAGATCTCATATAATTTGCATTAGCCTTGAACTCCCTATGTTATAACTGGACTTTCTTTGTATCTCCAGCTCCCAAATAATGAGTTGGAGACTTTTTATTAATATGTGAAAGCTTGGCCTTAGCTCATTATAGATGGCGGTGAACCACCATGCAGTTGCTGGGACTTGAATTCAAGACCTTTGGAAGGGCAGCCAGTGCTCTTAACCTCTGAGCCATCTCTCCAGCCACTAACTATCTCTTATAACTTAAATTAAGCCATTTACTTATGCCATGTGGCTTATTACCTCTCAATCACTTTTTTTTTTTTTTTTTTGTTTTTCGAGACAGGGTTTCTCTGTGTAGCCTTGGCCATCATGGACTCGCTTTGTAGACCAGGCTGGCCTCGAACTCACAGCGATCCGCCTGCCTCTGCCTCCCGAGTGCTGGGATTAAAGGCGTGCGCCACCACGCCCGGCTTACCTCTCAATCTCTTAGTCCCAGCACCTGGTGCTTTTTTTTTTTTTTTTTTTTTTTTTTTTTTTGAGACAGGGTTTCTCTGTATAGCCTTGGCTGTCCTGGACTCACTTTGTAGACCAGGCTGGCCTCAAACTCACAGCAATCCACTTGCCTCTGTCTCAGCCTCCTGAGTGCTGAGATTAAAGGCATATGCCACCACACCCGGCCCTGGTGCTATTTTTGGTTTGTTTGTTTTGTTCTTTTTTTTTTTTTTTTTTTTTTTTTTTTTTGGTTTTTCGAGACAGAGTTTCTCTGTGTAGCCTTGGCCATCCTGGACTCACTTTGTAGACCAGGCTGGCCTCGAACTCACAGCTATCCGCCTGCCTCTGCCTCCCGAGTGCTGGGATTAAAGGCGTGCGCCACCACGCCCAGCTTGTTCTGTTTTTTGAGACAAGGTTTCTCTTGTAGTAGTCCTGGCTGTCCCAGAATCGCTTTGTAGACCAGGCTGGCCTCAAACTCAGAGTGATCTGCCTCCTGAGGTTTCCCTGTGTAGCCGTGGCTATCCTGGACTTGCTTTGTAGACCAGGCTTGCTGCAAACTCACAGTGATCCTCCTGCCTCTGCCTCCTGAGTGCTGGGATTAAAGGCATGCGCCACCTGGCTCAGTCTATTATTCTTTCTCTTCTATTTTAGTAATAGTACGTGAAACCAGGGAGATGAAGGATGGGGAAAAGAGCCAGGTGTGCATCACCATGCCCAGCTTAACAAAACTTAATTAATTTTAATAAATATTTTTGAGACAGGGCTTCTCTGTGTAGCCTTGACTGTCTTAGACTTGTTTTAGACCAGGCTGGCCTCAAATTTACCATGATCTGCCTGCTTCTGCCTCTGCCTCTGCCTCTGCCTCCCAAGTGCTGAGATTAAAGGCGTGCACTACCACAGCCAGCAACAAAACTTTTTTTTTTTTTTTTTTGGTTTTATGAGACAGGGTTTCTCTATGTAGCCTTGGCTGGCCTCGAACTCACAGTGATCCGCCTGCCTCTGCCTCCCGAGTGCTGGGATTAAAAGCGTGAGCCAACACGCCCGGCTCAAAACTTATTTTTAAGTTGTTGCTTTTTGTGTTTATTTTTATTGGACTCTACTCCTTTGAACATGTGCGTGACTAAGAGGGAGGAAGAGACCAAGGGATTGCCTCTAAAGAAGTCAAAAATAGGGGCTGGAGAGATGGCTCAGTGGTTAAGAGCACTGCCTGCTTTTCCAGGGGACCCTAGTTCGGTTCCCAGCACCCACATGGCAGCTCACAACTGTCTGTAACTCTAAGATCTGACACCCCTACACCAACACATGCACATAAATTTAAAAATTAAATTAAAAAAAAAAAAAAAAGAAGTCAAAAATAGACTTTGACTCCATCTGGTTGACACCTTAGGAGAAAGCCTAAGTCACTACAGCCTCAGTCACACACCCGTAATATTGAGACACCCAGCCTGATGGCACATGCCTGTACTCCCAGTACCTGAAAACAGAAGGACTGCTTCAAGCCTGAGGCCAGACTAGCCCATACGGAAAGTTCCAGACCATCCAGTACTACCTTGTCTCAAAAATAAATAAATAACTAAAATAGGAGCCCCCCCGCCTTGAGCTTGATCACCCGGAATTGCTCCGTAGCAGAGAGTAGGGGATTCACAGTGTGGACCTGCTCTCTGTGTGTGTCTGCACACACGTGCGTGTTCCTGTGTGAGCACGTGCACGCGGAGCTCAGTGTGGGGCGTCTGCCTTCATCACTCTCCACTTGTTTTCTGTTTTATTTACTTAGAGATAGTATCTTCCATATAGCTCTGGCTGTCCTGGACTCAATTTGTAGACCACGTTGGCCTCCAACTCACAGGAATCCACCTGCCTCTGCCTCCACAGTGTTGGGATTACAGGTGTGTGCCACCAGGCCTGAGTGCAACCCACTTTAGTTTTTGAGATGGGTCTCTCACTGAACCTTGAACTCACTGATTGGTTAGACTGGCTGGTTGGCAAGCCCCAGGGACCCTCCAGTTCCCCAGCACTGGGACTATGGGTGCATGTCTTCCTGCCCAGGTTTGTGTGGGTGCTGGGGATTGAACTCAAATCCTCTTGTTTGTGTGGCAGGCACTTTACTCACTGAGCCATATTTCCAGTCCCAGAACTGTTTTCTGTCGATTTAAAGTAAAATTTGTGGGCAAAAAGGTTTGTATGGTGGAATAGTGCATATCTAGTAATCCTAGGAGGCAGAAGCAGGAGAATCAGAGATTCCAGCCCTGGAAACAGAGATCCCAAGGCAAAACAAAGCAAAAACAAAACAGTGTGAGACTAGGGATGTGGCTGGGTGATAGGGCATTTGTCCTGGCTTCTGTGAAGATCTGTGCTCGATCCTCAGTGTAGGAAGGAAGGGTGGAGAAATGGCTCAGCAGTTAGGAGCACTTGTCCTCTTTTGAAGGACCTGGGTTTGATTCCAGAACCCACAAGGCAGCTCATAACCATCTGTTACTCCATCCACTTCCAGGGATAGGATCCCTCTTCTGACCTCCTTAGGCACTGGACATGCATGTGGTTTGTTTTTTGTTTTTCGAGCCTTGGGCTCCAGCATGGGCAACCACTGCTGGCAAATAACTATATTTTATAAAAACAAAAACCAGCTGGGTAGTGGTGGCACACACCTTTAATCACAGCACTCAGGAGGCAGAGGCAGGAGGATCTCTGTGAGTTTTGAGGTTGGCCTAGTCTACAGCTTGAGTTCCAGGACAGCCAGGGCTACACAGAGAAACAAACCCCAATAGAAAAACCAAACCATGGTGACGCATGCCTTTAATCCCAGCACTTCGGAGGCAGAGGCAGGCAGATCGCTGTAAGTTCGAGGCCAGCCTGGTCTACAAAGTGAGTCCAGAACAGTCAAGGCTACACAGAGAAACTCTGTCTCGAAAAACCAAAAAGCAAACAAAACAACAACAAGAAAACACAAACCAAACCAAAACCCAAAATAGGTCGTGAAATCACAGGTTCTTATTAACATTTTCTTTTCTTTTCTTTTCTTTTCTTTTGTTTTTGTTTTTCAAGACAGGGTCTCTCTGTGTTAGCCTTGGCTCTCCTGGACTCACTTTGTAGACCAGGCTGACCTGGAACTCACAGCGCTCCGCCTGCCTCTGCCTCCTGAGTGCTGGGATTAAAGGCGTGCACCACCACGCCCCGCTCTTATTAACATTTTCTTGTTGCTTTCATATGTTGTCTAAAATTCCTATGGTTTTTACAATCAGGAAAAAAAATTAAGGAAAACAAAGTTATAAAAGCTGAAAAGAAGTTTATGTGGGTCAGGGCTTTTGCCAAAGATGATCCAAGATAAGGGGTCCAAGAGGAGGGGAATTTGGACTGGGTAGAAAAGCTGGGAGAAGATTGTTTTGTGTCCTTTTGTCTGCTTCTCTGGGGTTTGGAATTCTTGACGGCAAGGTCTGAGGTCTAGTTTGCTTACTACTGTATTTTCTAGCATCTAAGAAGCCCACAGAACAAAACAAACAGCGCCTGGTGCTTAGTAGGTGCTCAATCAATACCAATTTAAAGAATGAATGAGTGAATGACCTTGACAGCTTTGCTTAGCCTGAGAGACAACGATACTCTTCAGTTGACTATCCATCTGGTGAGGAGCCAAAACCGAGGTACACAGTTTCCATGGCAACCAAAGAAGGTCCACCAGGCCAGCAGCAGGAGGCAGATGCAGGGACTGTGAGCTGTTTCTCTTCAAGGTGTAGCCTAGAAAGTGGGAACAAGGTAGCAGGCTCTGTCAACAGATGTGGAGGAGAAAAAATTTTCATAAATACAGATGGCTTAGCTGTTTCGCCTGGCAGGCTTGTTAAGCCAATCAATGGACGCTCGGGTAGGTCAGCTTTAAAGATGGGAGGCTCTGGTCTGGACCCAGATGTGTCATCTTGGACCTAATTCAACACCTCTGAGCCTCAGTTTGCTCATTCTTGTGTGTGTGTCTCTCTCTCTGTGTGTGTGTGTGTCAAGCTTTAAAATTATTGGTAAGACAGTACTTGTGGTAGAGACTATGGAAGGTCTACTGGTTCCACACAAAGTCAGATGCAGGAGCTGGCCATGGTGGTACACGCTGTAACTGCAGTACGTTGGAAGTTGATGGGGGACAGTGGACACCACTGCAAGCTCGAGGCCAGCCTGAGCTGTGCGTTGAGATTTTATGAACACATCTGGAAGCCTAAAGTCACAAAATAGATGCCTGTGGGCCCAAGAGATGGGCAAGATGGAGAATAGCTATGAAGAAAACCCTGGCCCCTGCAGAATCTTACCGAGGTGACACACAGGACAAAGCTCTGGGCTGGGGTCAACACTGGCTGGAGTGCCTTCCTCGAGCCACTTCTCCAAGGTAGGCTCCTAAACCACTAGGCTTACTACTCATCCGCATTTGCAAAACGGGGCTAATGTGTGTGCTGAGTTTTCCTCAGAGCACTGTGGGTGAGTGAACCCTCTGGATATGCCACCCAGTTTTGTTGTTGTTGTTGTTGTTTTGGTTTTCTTTTTTCTTTTTTTCTTTTTTTTTTAGTTTTTTTTTTTTTTTCCCTTCGAGACAGGGTTTCTCTGTGTAGCCGTGGCTGTCCTGAACTCACAGCAATCCTCCTGCCTCTGCCTCCTGAGTGCTGGGATTAAAAGCGTGCACCATCACGCCCGGCAGCCATCCAGTTTTCTAAACACAGCCTGCTGATATCCAGTCCCTGACTCATAGGAGTCACTGATGGGGTTCAGATCTCTGGGGAGGACACACAGGTGGATTGACTCCCTGACTCTACCACCAACAGTTTGGCCTTGGGCAAGTCACCCACTTTCCCACTTTCTCTGGTGTAATTGCAAACATGCACATCTATCCTGGGGAGTTGTGACAGTGGGCACAGGCTGTCCTCTTTTCTGCTCCCCAGCCCTGGGTCTGGGAAAGAACAGGCGCCTAAAAAGCACTAGGTAAAATGCTCTATTTTGGAGCCCCAAACAGCATGACTGACCATAAAAGTTTCTAGTTCTCAGAATATGCCTCCAAAGTACTGTGACTGAGAGATTAAGGCAATAAACAGCCTGCTGTTACACAGGATTTGGGCTTAAGAGGACATCTTCCTCTTAGGGTAAGGGAATTTTCCTCAAACCTAATTCATCATTTTATCCAGCAAGTTTGGAATGTGCTGTCTGAGGAGGGTGAATTCTCAACTCTTGAAATGTTTTGTCCGGTGTATAGGTTGCAAAACTGGCTCACAGAGGCCAAGTTACTGGCACCAAGACACAACCAGAGAGCCCAGGAGTAGGATTTGAACTAGGGTCCTCTTACAGTGCCAGGCCGAGAAGTCTCATTGAGGCGCGTGGCTAGGCGCGAGCTAGGCGAACGAGGGGGTGGAGGGAGCCGAGTTAAAAGCCGGGCCCGTTCATTTGCATGCTAATACCCAGAATGCTTTTGCACACACACCGCTTCACTTAATGGAAGCGCTCAGTTTGGAACCGTGTAAAGTTTGGAATGCGTACTTCGCTCCTTTTGCAACTGTGGGAACTTCGCGCCCGTACACGTGCCTTCCCTCCTGGCTCAGGCTCTGAGCCCAATGGCTCAGCGGCAGCCCCAGCAGACGAACCTGTGTCCAATCCTGCTCTGATAGCATCCTCAGGCGGGCTAGGGACAAAGCGGTCAGGCCTGGCGGTGGGGTCCGTGGTCGGAGTGCCCGGCATTTTGCAGGCGATAAGTATGGAGCTGGCTTGGGGAAGATCGAGGGGGCTTCTTGAGTCCTAGGTTCCCTAATTTTCCTCAAAACTGCTGGGGCGTGCAGGGGCCATTGGTTTTATTCATCTTGTCCAACGCCATCATACTGTCGCTTCCTTGAGCTGGCGACTTCAAGCTCCCTGGGGTACAAAGCCGAAGGAGCGGTAGGTGGGGGAAACGACCTATCTCTCTAGTTACTCAGACTTGCAGGCCATTTGCCTCGGAGCGGGCAGAGGGTTCCGCCTGCGTCGGGCCAGGATTCCGCGTTCTTCCTGGCGCTGCAGAGCGAAAGGAGGTCTCAGCCGACTTCTGGGGATTTCGGCCATCAAAGGAGAGCTAAGCAGAGTGCTGATGCCCGCCCGACCTGAGGGTGCGCAAGGCAGGCTGGGGGGGGGGTTCAGATCCACAGGCTCTAGCTGCCCCTCCCGCACGCTCGCCCTACACTCTGGGCGGGCAGCGAAGGGGCGGCTGTAGCTGGTTTGCTGGCTAGGCGCTTGGATCGTATTGGTCCGGGTCGGGGGGGGGTGTTGAGGCTGCAGCCCCCGGCCCTGCGGGCGGGGTGGGGAGGCGGGGGATCAGGCTGCGCTAGCATTGGCCAAGCTTGGGAGTGGGGGGGGGCAGGAAGCGGGGGGGGAGCGGAGCTGTAGGGGGGGGTGTATAAATAGGGAATGGGGGACGTGCATCCTCCGCTGGGTGAGGGGGGGGCGCTCGGCACAAAGAAAGTGGAAACTTTGCAGCGCTAGGCGGCCCAGGCTAAGGAGCCCGGTGCGCACGTGCTGGGCCGGGGCCAACGGGACCCCCCACGCCGAGCTCGCTGCTTTTTTTTTTCTTTCAGCAAGCTGGGGGGGTGTTGTTGGTATCGCCCCCTCCTTCTCCTCCCCCCAGGGGTGAAAGTGCAAGAGGAAGTGCAGCCGCTGCCATCTTTCCTCCGTTCCGAACGCACGGAGCCTGGGGCCGCAGCGCCGCCGCTCCGCCGCCACCCTCGCCTGGCCTGGGAAAAGGCCCACCCTGCTGCCGCCACCCGCTCGATTCGGCCGCCGCCTTCGCCGGGCTCCAAGACCCGGCCTACACCACCGCCCCGGTGCGCGCCGACCGCCGCCGCCGCCTTCGCCTTTTGTTTCCTTTGCTCCGGCGCCCCCGCCCCGGCTCGCGCTTTGCAGGGGACGCAGCGCGCGCCCCCAACGGGCCCGGGAAGAGCCTCGGAGCGCGCGCTTGCGCTTGCGCGGCGGACCCCTCCTCCTCCCCGCGCGCGCGCGCCTTTGGGCTGCGCGCCGGCGCCGCCTGGCGGGCGGGAGGGGAGGTGGCAGCCGTGTTTGCAAGAGGGGCGCACCTCTTCGCTCCTTTACCCCTAGGAAGGTAGACCAAGAAAGGGAGGAGGACAAGAGGAGAGCGAGTTTAGGGTCGGGCCCAGCGGGGGGTGGGGTGGCTATGTTGGGGGCAGTGTACCACTGGGTCTAGGCCTTTTGATTCGGGCAGGGGGCGTGTGCGCCGGGCGCACCTGCGAGGACTACCGAGCTCTGGGCCGCACGTGCCGGGAGTGTGACTCGCTCGCTGCGCAAGGCGTCTGGCTGCCTTAGGGAAGGGACTAGGGACTGGGGAGTGCCCGGTCCGGCTAGCGGGGAGGGGCAGCGGCCATGGAGCGAGTCAACGACGCTTCCTGCGGCCCATCGGGCTGCTACACCTACCAGGTGAGCAGACACAGTACGGAGATGCTGCACAACCTGAACCAGCAACGCAAAAACGGCGGGCGCTTTTGCGACGTGCTCCTACGGGTAGGCGACGAGAGCTTCCCCGCGCACCGCGCCGTACTGGCTGCCTGCAGCGAGTACTTTGAGTCTGTGTTCAGCGCCCAGTTGGGCGACGGCGGGGCTGCAGACGGTGGTCCTGCTGATGTGGGAGGCGCGGCGGCGGCTCCGGGCAGCGGGGCTGGAGGCAGCCGTGAGCTGGAGATGCACACCATCAGTTCCAAAGTGTTCGGAGACATCCTGGACTTCGCTTACACGTCCCGAATCGTTGTGCGCCTAGAGAGCTTCCCCGAGCTCATGACGGCCGCCAAGTTCCTGCTGATGAGGTCGGTCATCGAGATCTGCCAGGAAGTCATCAAACAGTCCAACGTGCAGATCCTGGTGCCCCCTGCACGGGCTGATATCATGCTCTTTCGCCCTCCTGGGACCTCTGAGTTGGGCTTCCCTTTGGACATGACCAACGGGGCAGCGTTGGCAGCAAACAGTAATGGCATTGCTGGCAGCATGCAGCCCGAAGAGGAGGCTGCTAGGGCCACAGGTGCAGCTATTGCGGGCCAAGCTTCTCTGCCTGTGCTACCTGGGGTGGACCGTTTGCCCATGGTGGCCGGACCCCTATCGCCCCAACTGCTGACTTCTCCGTTCCCCAATGTGGCATCCAGTGCTCCTCCACTGAGTGGCAAGCGAGGCCGGGGACGCCCCAGGAAGGCCAACCTGCTGGACTCCATGTTTGGGTCTCCAGGGGGCTTGAGGGAAGCAGGCATCCTTCCATGTGGCCTGTGCGGGAAGGTGTTCACGGACGCCAACCGGCTCCGGCAACATGAGGCCCAGCACGGCGTCACTAGCCTCCAGTTGGGCTATATAGATCTTCCTCCACCACGGTTGGGTGAGAATGGGCTACCCATCTCCGAGGACCCTGACGGCCCCAGAAAGAGGAGCCGGACCAGGAAGCAGGTGGCTTGTGAGATCTGTGGAAAGATCTTCCGTGACGTGTACCATCTCAACCGGCATAAGTTGTCTCACTCTGGAGAGAAGCCGTACTCCTGCCCCGTGTGTGGTCTACGGTTCAAGAGAAAAGACCGCATGTCCTACCATGTGAGGTCTCATGATGGGTCAGTGGGCAAGCCGTACATCTGCCAGAGCTGTGGGAAAGGTTTCTCCAGGTGAGAATGGCACCCCACACACACACCCTGCCGGGTACTTAGCTCTGTGTCTCTTGAGACAGTTCCTTGTCAGGACCTGGGGTTGTGGATCTTGTGGGGGTGGAGGGTCACTGGACTTTAACAGAGCATACCATGTTAACGTTTTAATGTCCTCTGTTTTGAGATGGTGTGGCCAAGCATCTGCCCCTTCAGGCAAGTTCTCCGGCACCAGGGTGCCCTACTAGCCTTACCCTCTGGAGGCCTGTGGGAAGGGGCCGGATTCCTCAGGCCTGAGCCATCGGGCCTCCCCATTCTCCCCAGTTCCCTTTGTGTTTCCGGCACCAGGCGTGGGGCCCCCTCTGGGGGGCGGGAGGCTGGGCTCCTCCCTCGACTTTCCCCGCCTGAATGGCTGCAGAGAGAGAGACTGAACAAGTGCCTTGGGGACTCCTCACACTCCCGGGGACCACCAGTTTTAGCTGGCCAGCCTGCAGCAATAGGTTCTAGCCTTGCCCCTCGTGTAACCCCATAATTGAGAGGCATAAGGCTGGCTACCTAGGGCTGTTTGAAATAGCAATACTGGAATCTGAAGCGCTCTGACCTGGTGGCTCTAGAATCCAGGGAACCCACAGGTCCTCCGTGTGTTCTCAAGACAGAAGGGAAGGCAAGCCCTCTTCTCAACTTTTAGTGAGCCTTCTTGGGAGCTGAGGACTTGCCTGGAGTAGAGGGTTGTCTGTGGTTGTCTTTCCCCCCAGTGTGAGAACACTGAATAAAAGACTGCTTCAACTGAAATCTTGAGGACCTTGTGAGCTTAGAGATTGAATTCCCTCAGAGGTGCCCCAAACTAGAAACCAGTCTTACCGGTTAGACAGCTCCTGCCCACCTGCTCTGGCGGGCATCTGGTTTGCCAGCCCAGCTGGGGACTTAAGGCTTCATCCCTGGCCTCTGGGGACTGAATTCCATCCGGGTGGCATTCATTGGCTGCTGTGGCAGTAGAGGCTGGGGGGAGGGGAACGCAGAGCTTCTAAGGGGCTTTGGTCTGGACAATGAGTTCCACACACCCCCCCTCCCTCCCAGAAAGGCTGGGGCTAGGCATCCCTGTGTCATTCTAAACTGCTGCCTCCGGTCCTAGGAATCATTGAATTTCTGCTGGGGGTGGGGTGGGTGGGTTTAGCTAGAGCTGAGTGAAACATTTGCTTCCCCTCCCCCCGGGGGGGGGGGGAATGCTTGGGCCCTTGGAGCCTGAGCTGGGTGGTGATTTTGTCTTTGTCTTGCTGAGGTGGAGCCCTCTCTAGAAAGGGTGGGGTGGGGTGGGGTGGGGGGCGGAGACCGACTGGCCAAGTTTGGCCCCATGTTTTTTGATGTCTTGTTTTTAAATTATGTCGCTCTCTTTTCCAGGCCAGATCACTTGAACGGACATATCAAGCAGGTGCACACTTCTGAGCGACCTCACAAGTGTCAGGTAGGGACCTTCCAGGGTGTAGTTGGGTGGAAGACTGTTACTGTTCTCCTAGCCTTGGCCAGGAGCAAGCCACTGTATTGGGCCAGCTGAGAGACCACTGCTTTGCACCCCCCCCCACTGTCTCTCTGTCCTCCTTTGTTCTATACCCCAGCCCCCTTTGCTTCCCCCAGGGCTACGATCCTCTTTCTCGGTCACTTGGTTCTGGTATCCACAGTCTTTGCCTCCATTCTGTTGCTTAGCTTTCCTGTCCTGGCATTTGTGGGGTTCCCTGGCTGGTGGGCCACGCTGCACCAGTGTTACCCTGGTGGATCTGATACCTCGCTGGGCCTGGCTGCTGGTTCCCAGTAGTCTATATGAACTGTAGGGGGAAGGTGTCCTCAAAGGGCCTTTTGGTGGCCCAGCCAACAACCCTTCCCCTGGTTTGAGCTGAGTGGGAACGAACTCCTGGGTTTCTTCAAGGGGAGAGGCTGGAGGAGGAGAGAGGGTGGGCCCAATCTCCGACACACACAGCAAGAGGCAAGGCAAGGCATTCGCTTCCACTGTGGACCCACGTACAAAAGGCTGGACCGGATGTTCTCCTGTCTCCTTGAATTCTGAGGGCTCTACTGGCCTAGAAGATGAGTTTCCTTTCTTGGCCTCTGAGCACCTCACTGTTTCCTGGTTGTCTCCCCTCTGCTATGGCAGGTGACTTCAACTGATTCCAAGACTGTGTCCCGAGATACCCCTGCAGCCTCTGACAGGGAGGGATAGCCGCTTCTCCTAACTTGTTGGCAAGGGCAGGTTCAGGAGATCATAGGAAGGAATGGATGTTACAGTAGGACAGGGTTCCAAGGACCAGGGGTAAACACTGTTCACGGTCGCATGGCTAGGCAGCCTCTCCCAAGGATGCTGACTTGATAGGCCTGCTGGGATTTGTCTTTGCCTTGCTGCTTTCTGCCTCTCTGTCTCTGATCTCTTGTCACAGAGCACATTCTGACTCCCAGGTAGGATAGGAGGAGTCCAGAGGGCAGTGGGGGTGTGCCCGGTGGCCTGGGGGGGTAACCTGCACTCTCTGCCCTTTTTCCAGGTGTGGGTTGGGAGCAGCAGCGGCCTGCCGCCCCTGGAACCTCTTCCTAGCGACCTGCCATCATGGGACTTTGCCCAGCCTGCTTTGTGGAGGTCGTCCCATTCAGTTCCTGATACCGCCTTTTCCCTCTCACTAAAAAAGTCCTTCCCAGCCCTTGAGAACCTGAGTTCAGCACACTCCAGCAATACTCTCTTCTGCCCAGCCCCACCAGGATACCTGAGACAGGGCTGGACAGCCCCAGAGGGCAGCCGGGCCTTTACTCAGTGGCCTGTAGGCTAGCCTGGGCCCTTCTGGAGAGCTGTAGGGCGTGGTGGCTGGCCGGAGACCCCTGCTTTTGGGAGGGGCCCGCAAAATGGTTCCTGCTCACTAGCCCCAGGTCCTCCCAACGCGTCCTTAAGTTTTTCCCAGCTTGAAGCTCTCAAACAGTGGTAGCTCAGAGCACCTTCCCGAATGCCCCCAATAGCCGCCACATTTGTTTCTCAGTGTTTCCCTCCCCCTGCCTCAACAGGTGATAACTCTGGGCAGCCAACCCTGTGTGGGGAGCCTGGAAGTTGGCAAGTTAAGCCCCAGCTTGGGTGCTTCCCTTCCCCCTGGCTTCACTTTCCACACTGATTGGGGTTCCTGGCCACCCTCCTCCCCCTTGGGAGTCACCCCACCTCCAGAGAAGCCTCCTGCTCAGCTTCAACTAGGGTCAGCTCCGCTGTTGTCCGCGCCCCCCCCCCCCCCAGGAAGGTCCTGCTTCCATTTCTGGCTAGTGAGTTAGTTTCTTAAGTCTGCGTTTTTTTGTTTTTTGTTTTTTTAAAGCCGGTCTGCTCAGAACTGAACTAACCAGTAGCTTTGTACTGTGACACAAGGCTTTAGGGGCTGACAAAGCAGATAGACACTCCCTCCCCCAGATCCCCTTGGTGTGTCCCTGAGTCCCTGCAGACTCTGCTGGGAGATCAGGAGTGATGATAAAAGTTTTCATTCTAACATTTGAGGCTTTGTGTGTTTTGTCCTTGGTCTGTCATAACAACTGGCATCATTGTCCCTTGGTGTATGATCCAGTTCCTGCCCTGCCTCTTGCCCTTAGGCGCACACTCTCACAGACCCGACTCTGTAGCCAGAACCTTGTAAAGAAGACCCAGCAAGGGATGTGCTGGCTGTCACACTCTAGGCTTGGTTAAAGCACACAGTGGATGAAGGGCCGGTTACTCAGCCTGATAGGAGGTGAAGGCTTAAGTCTCCAGCCATCGTCCTTGCTTGGAATTCAGCCAGAGTAGAGAGGCTGGGGTGTCTTTGTCCTCTCTGTTGCTTCTGGTGGTCCCACATCCAAGGTTGCTTGGACAAGGATGAGTTGGGGGTATACTCAAGACAATGGGGCTAAACCCAGCGGAGCTGGACTTGGTGTGTTGCTGCTATTATTATTATTATTATTATTATTATTATTATTATTATTATTATTATTATTTTGTTTTTTCTGGCTGCAGGAAGCTTCGAAAGGTGTACTATATTGCTTCCAACCTGACTGCTAAGGCCTCCTGGGGACTAGTGTTCTTGGGGTTCCACTCAAATGAAAGCTTTAGGGAATGTGGGTTGAGCAGCGGCCATAGTGTGTCTCCTAACAGTAGCAGGCTGTGTGGGCACAGCAGTCACACTGTGCTGGCTTCCTTTCAGGGCCCTTCTGTTTACTCCCTGTCTGCAGGATGGGAAGTTCTTTCTTCTGAGTATCAGGTTTTGGGTGTCCTATTTAAGGTCTGTCTCCCTCAGCCCCTTCGCCTCTCTCCCGAGTCATGTGACCAGCCTCTTTTGTGTTCTGTTGTCTGAAGTTCTGGTTGGCCCAGACCTGGACTTAACACACAGAAAAGCCTTGGGGCTCTAGCCACAGAGTCAGTCCTACAGGGACGCCAACAATGCTTTAGGTTGGCTTTGGAACAAGGTGGTCATTTCTGGGGTGGCTTCTTTATTGCAGCAGGAGATTGGCGTTCCTGATTATGTTTGCTCCCGGTGAAGTTAACTCTATTCCTTGAGAGAGAATCAGTGGGAGGACAGTAGGGGAAGCCAGCTGCATCTGTGATTTTAGTTTTGCTTAGTTAATCCCCAGACATTTAATCCACTTGGGGATAATCGAGGGTTGCCTGTCCATTATCGTGGGTACCAAAGTATGACAGGGCAAAGCCTTGACGGGAAAGATCCCAAACGGTCAGCAAGAGAAGCAACATATCTTTCATGCCTTAGGCTTCCTCTCCCTGGAAGAGGGAGACACGCCTAAATGCTTTCAGCTGGCTCATGTTAGTTCCTGTGTGTTCCGAGGCTTAAAACTTTCTTGGTGGTTGAGTTGGCGCACGCCTTTAATCCCAGCACTCAGGAGGCAGAGGCAGGCGGATCTCTGAGTTCAAGGCCAGCCTCGTCTGCTGGATAGCCAGGGCTAGCTACATGATGTGAGATCATGTCTCAAAAAGGGAAGTCCCCCCACACTCACAGCTGCAGAGGTAGGGCCGTTTTTGGATATTTGACAGAGCCAGCTCTTGTCCCTGGATAAATGAACCTCTTTACCCTCTCTGCCAGGGTGCTTATGAGAAACCCTGCTGTGGTGGTGATAGGGGACGAGTCTGTCTGAATTCCCCTTCACTGTGGCCTAGCCCTGTGTCATGATGATATTCCCTGTGGGTCCCTCTGCCTGTGAGACCAAATATCCAAGATGCTCTCTGGGTTGCCTTGGTGCTAGAGTTTGCCTGCACTATTCTTGCCCCAGGACAGAACCAGATCCTACGTATATAGGGTCAGTGTCAACACTTTTCATAGGATGCACCTGTATTGACTTCAGAAATAAGGGCGTAGACTTGAGGCTGGCTCTCAACACAGCTGTCCTGCATCCTCATAGGGCATCTGTCTGCCCAGCTATAAATTGGTCAGACAAAAAAGACCTCTGTGTAGCTGGGAGGATTGTTTGAAGGCTTATGTGGCACGGGTGTGGGTGTTGAGAGTGCTCCTTTCTCTAATACGTGAGTCTCTTTTGTTTGTTTGTTTTTAAGTTCCTGAGTCTTATGCCTTGGGCAAGTTTGCTGTCTAAAGTTAGCTTCCTCATTTGTCACAGGAGTTTCATTGGGATGAGTTGTTGTGTTCAAGTTAGCACCCCTTGCCTGTGACTGCAGGGAATGGGGAGGTTTGTGCTGGCGCACAGACCGGGGTGGAGGCAAATGGTGGCATCTTCTACCCTCACAGCACCGCTGTTGGCTCCGCGCTGAGAGAGAAAGAGGGGGAAGGAGTGTGTGTGTGTGTTTGTGCAGTGTTCAGACACTTACCTTCAGATTTCGGGTGATCAAGATCCAGTTCTAAACAGGAAATAGAAGCAGCTCCATCCTACAAGCTAGTGGGGCGCCACCTCTTCAGCAGCACCCTCAGATGCAAAAGCTGCTTTTTCTTACAGACCTAAAGCAGAACACACACACACACACACACACACAGAGAGAGAAATGAGTCGGGTTTGACTTTAGCCCCTTGAGGCATCTCCATGGAACCAAAATAGCTTGAAAGCCATTGGACCCACGTCTTTTCAAGGCTTTGTGACCTTCTGTGTTCCCAAGGCACTCCAGCCTTTGCGTGCCCCAACAGAGGAAGGGATGTTGAGAAGAGATAACGGCTAGGAAGCCAGCCCCTCATCCTCAGAGTGTAAGCTGTGGCCGCTACTCCATAGCTGTGTGGCCTGGCTGCCACTTGTGCTGGGTTGTGCCTTTCAGTAGCTAGCTACACATTCCTAGAGCGTCAGGGCTAACAGCCTGCCTTGGCGGGGTGCTGTCTGCATGAACTACGGAAGACAAACGTCTGTCAGTCTGAGCTCAGGGACTGCTCAATGCTGCAGGCTGCCCTCATTTTTCTTGCTCTCGCCATCACTTCTCCAGCGTAACACAGCACAGTGCTCTTTGTGCCTGCGGTCCGCTTTCTCCATTCTTGCATTAGCAGAACCGACACTGTCCTTTATTTTATGAGCTGCTTTTTTTTTTTCTTTTTAAATTCACATTACTAGATTATGAAGTGTTACCTCTGTACTTTGTCCTGCCTCTTCCTTTTCCCTGTGGCCAAGAGGAATGTCACGTTTGAATGAAATGGATACAGGGGACTCTTTGTAGAAAGTAGTAAGGGAAACGCTGAGATGGAGCACAGGAAGAATTCTGGTTTATCTGCCATAACTCACTTATAGCCAGAGCTCCTAACGCCAGTGCTTCGGGGCTAAGAGTGAGTAGATGTGCAGGTGCATGTATACTTGTGATCTGCAGCTCAAGGTCAAGTTCAGCCACATAGAGTTTGAGGTTAGCCTGGGTTGCCAGAGACTCTGTCTCAAAAACCAAGGGGCTGGAGGCAGGGGTGGGGTGGGGTGGTGGTGAACAGATAAACGCTTCAGTTATCAGTGCAGCATAGGAGGTAGCTGCCCATGAAATGAGCTTGTCTGAGGTAAAGAACCAGTAATTCCAACTCTCATATGCCACGAGACGGCATTGTGGGAAGGAAGGACGGCCCGGCCACTTGGCATTGTGAGTAGAGCATTAGCCGAACCTTTCTATCCGGACTGATTTCACAAGCTGACCAGAAGCAGGGTTTTGCTTCCTGGTGGACTCAACATGTGAGATGCCTAAAGTTGTTCCTTATCCTGTTTTCCTTCTGTACTCAGACCTGCAATGCCTCTTTCGCTACGCGAGACCGCCTGCGTTCCCACCTGGCCTGTCATGAAGACAAGGTGCCCTGCCAGGTGTGTGGGAAGTACTTGCGGGCAGCGTACATGGCCGACCACCTGAAGAAGCACAGCGAAGGGCCCAGCAACTTCTGCAGTATCTGTAACCGAGGTAATTTCCCCAGTGTCTCCTCAATTGAGGACAGGCCTTGACCTGGTCGGGAGCCCACCCTCCCTACTGAATGAGAGATGCCCTCATTACTCAGCTGGTAAATGTAAAAACATGAGAGGCTTGGGTGCTTAAAAGGTCCCAAGAGACTCAATGATGGAAAGAGAGGGAAAGGTGATTCCCAAGCTTGGGGTCAGATACACCTGCTCAAGTGGCAGGATGGATGAATTCACAAACATACTTAGCGGGAGGTGGGCTGGGAGTCATTAGCCTGAACAGGCTGTAAAAGGGGGCTGTTTAGCTCACTCACTGGCTTATGAGATTCAGCGGCCTGGGAGCCTGGCTGAGTCACGAGACAAACACTTCCTAGCACAAATGTTTAAAAGAGATTCCAAACAGATTGTGGCCTTGACGAGAAAGACAAAAGCGGCAGGTGCTCTGAGCAGGGCAGTGTGCTTGAGGCTAAGGCTGGCCTAGGTAGTGTCTAGCCAAGCGAGGCAGCTGTGTTGTGTTGGGCGCACTCCGGCATGTCCCTGAGGCTCTGCTGGGTCGAGTTGGCTGTTTCGAAGTGCTGGAGTCTTTGTTTGCAAGCACAGTGTCTGTGCCGAGGAGGTTGAGGCGGCTGTTGTGAGCTGCTTTGTGAGCTGCTTCTTGGCCTCCTCCTATGCTTGCTTGGCCAGTTGGGCATGTTGCTTGTTGCTTCCCAGAGCACTCTCTCGTGTCAGTGTTTTTGTAAGTGTAGTATGTGACTTGACAGGTCGAGCATCGAACAGGAGTCAGGAGACACCGGGTTTAGTTCCAGCCCCTCACTGTGTAGCTTTAGGCTCTCCTTGCTTTGCTGCTGCTTCTGTCAAAATGATTAAGGCCCTCCTGCTTTGCATCTCATGGGATTGCTGTGAGGGCCCCAAGAGGAGAGGTAGCTGAGAGTTCTCTGCATCCACCAAGAGCTGCACTGCCTTTGGGGCGCTCGCACCTCCTTACACTGTAAAATGGTAAACTGGTTTGATACTGCTTACTGGTAGTCTGGTTTGGACAAGGTACGAGAGCTCTGCAGAGTGCTGTCTTCATGGGTCCCAGAGTTCTTGATGGAGGCACTCGGCTGCGTAGGTGGTTTTCTTGGAGTCTTGGAACCAGGTGCTGTCCAGAGACCACACCCCCCACCTCATATTTGCCTTGCTGGTCACTAGGTCCTGATACAAGTTACGTTCTGCTAGGAAACCTGCTGTGAATGCAAACACAGAGCCACTAGCTGCTTCAGCCACTGCTTGTTCCCCTCCAGGAGCAAACAGTGGGGTGGTGAGGGCAGGGTGTGACGCCCCCCCTCGCCTGGGGGATGCTCCAGTCCTAAGCTGGTTTCTTTCCTTGCTTCGTCCTATTTCATCCTGGCCTCCCGTGACTGCTCCCAGGTAACTAAACTCCCTACAACGTACCATCAGCAGGGCTTTGTCAGGTTTCCCCCAAAATTACCAGTCCCAGAACTGTCTCAGTGGGTAGAGCCGAGAACTGATAAAAATGGTGAAGGGTGTTAATGATGAAGCCAGGAAGTCCAGCCAGATGACAGAATAGGGCGAAAAGGAAGAAGGGGACAACCGACTCTGGGCTGTGAGGAGCCCAGGGGAGGACAACAGGAAGTCAGCCCGTCAGGACAGATTTCCTCAAGAGCTGCAAAGAGGACTTGGACAACAGCCACAAGCCATGTGACCCACCAGAGCCCACCAAGACTTGGAACCACCCACTAGAGAGCAGTCCGCAGCAAGAAGACCCATTCCTGTGTCTAACCCTCGCTGGGTACTCAGAAGAGAGGATTTAGCCTTTGTCAGAAGAGGAAAAGCCGGATGCTGTCTCTGGAGTCACTCTTCACTCTTCGGGCAGAAATAAGAGAAGAGCAAACAGCACCAGGAGTGCCCAGGTGGCAAAACACCAAGAGGGTGGAAGGCAGGCTCTCTTTCTGTGAGAGTGTGAGGGGGTGCTCCATGTCCGTGTTTGCCCTGTGCCACCGAGGATATCAGGCGTAAATAAATAAATGTTCTGAGAGCTGGGGTTGTGACTCGGTGGTGGAGCAGCAACCTGCCTGGTATGTCAAGGCTTTGCCGTCAGTCCCCAGGCACTGCAGAATAGTCTCAGGTAAGACCAAATTGGGTGAATTTACAGGTGTCACGTCGTTCAGTCTCGATAACACTTGGTTACTTTTTTAACGTTTACTTTAAATTTTTATGTATTATGTATACGTGTGTGTGTGTGTGTGTGCCCTGTGCATGCAGGAACGACCAAAGGATGTTGGGTCTGGAGTTATAGGTGGTTGTGAGCCATGATGTGGGTGCTTTTATGGGAGAGTGCTCTTATTCACTAGGCCATCCTTCTAGCCTTACCATGAAGCCCAGGCTGGCCTCAAGGTTGTCCTCTTGCTTGTAATTACATTTGCGAGGAGGCAAGAAGACAGCTCAAATTCCGAGCTAGCCAAGGCTACACAAAATGAGACCTTGTCACAAACAAAGAGGAAGAGGTTAGGCCTAGTGGCTTACTCTTGTGGCACTTAAAAGGCTAAGACAGGAATATTCTTATGAATTCAAGGCTAGCCTGGGCTAAATAAATAGCAAGTACCAGGCCAGCCAGGACCTATCATAAAACAAAACAACCAACCACCACCACCACCAAAAACACACAAAGGAAACTTCTTCCTGTCAGATGACCATGTGGTATACCATGCCGTTCTCCTGCACGCAACAGTCTCAGCGCACTGTTGGATTTGACCCCTCCAAAGTTTGGACACAGAAAAAGGGGTCCTCCTCCCCCAGTTTTTGCATGGACGTGTACTTGAATGTGAATTGCAGGGACACCAGGCAAGAAAATGTGAT
Organism: Acomys russatus; assembly: GCF_903995435.1. Lineage (NCBI taxonomy): Eukaryota > Metazoa > Chordata > Mammalia > Rodentia > Muridae > Acomys > Acomys russatus. The sequence goes on along the minus strand of NC_067158.1, from coordinate 24,194,742 downwards.
TGAAGAACAGTGGCCTTTTGCCGTTAACAAACTCTTCATTTCTAGAGAAGAGACAGGTTGCTGGCAGCAGTCGCACGTGTACACGATGCTTCCATTAGCACCATCATGGAGGCCCTACGTCAAGTTGCCTCGTTGGCTTTTGGTTAGTCGGGGAGTAGGTGGGTGAGCTTAGAATTTCAACTAAATACATCTGGCCTCAAAGACATACTCTGCTCAGAAACTCAGCTTCTGTTTCATCCCAGCACTTGACTTGCTGAGTTGCTGTGTGTAAGTTCTGGGCTTTAAGTGGCAGCTGTGGATCCGATCTTGCCACTTGCCAAGTGAGTTTGCTATAGATAGTACAGTCTGCAACCAGGGGGAAGTCTAGAGGATCCAGCCACCTATTCCTCAGTGGTTTTTAGGAACATGCAGGGTGTTTCTGCTGAGTATATGCTGTATTTTGGAGGTAGACAGTTCTCCCCACACGGAGTGAATATAGTAATTCCTGGTGTTTTTTCCCTGTTCTGACTGTAGTGGGCCTGCTCTGGCAAGCCATGAGTGGGGCTTCGTACTACAGAGGCTCCAAAGGAAGGTACCCTTGTGAAGTGGTGGCATTGTGTCATCACAAAGTTCAGATGCCTTGTGCTGGTCTCCAGGGCCACTGGGCCCTGTTGGCTTGTGTTTAAAGGGCTTCACGGTGCCAACTGAAGGGGCACCTTCTCTCCCCTTAGCCTTGCCTACTTACTCCTGGCTACAGTTGGCTTCTTCGAAATGTCTAGCCTCAAGTGTTTGGCCCCAGGCCAAATACTTAAGTACAGCCAGCACAAGCCAGCTCCCCTTGTCCAGACTGATATTTGAAGTAACTGTTAAGGAAATACTCTGCCAGTCCCACGTTTCCCTTAGGACCAGCACCACCTGCTCTCCTTAGCACTATTTGTTAAAGAAAGTTCTCACAGGCCAGCCCTGTTTCCTGGCAGCCTAGTCTAACACATTTTATCACACAACAGTGGCGTTCGTTAATAAACCCTATTGCACAAATTCAGAAGGACTTTTTTATTCTTTTGAGACTCAAGGGCAATTTTATTAGAGCTTGAAAGAAAAATATTAGGGTATATTAGTCTGAGTTCCCTGGAGGAACAGAACTGATAGATTGGGTGTGTGTGTGTGTGTGTGTGTGTGTGTGTGTGTGTGTGTGTGTGTGTGTGTGTGTGTGTGTGTGTGTGTGTGTGTGTGTGTGTGTGTGTGTGTGTGTGTGTGTGTGTGTGTGTGTGTGTGTGTGTGTGTGTGTATATATATATATATATATATATATATATATATATATATATATGAAAAGGTGATTTATTAGAATGCTTTACAGGCAGTGGTCCGGCTAGTCCACCAATGGTTGTCCACCAATGGAAGGTCCAAGAACAAGAAGCTAGACATTCAGCCAGCCTTCAGCATACGACAGGACCCCAAAGAAGGAGGCTGTAATGCCAGTGGAGGAACGGACTTGCCACCGGTAGTGAGAGTGAGCAAGCAAAGAGGGGGCACTTCCTTCTTCCATGTCATTTACATGGGCTGCCAGCAGAAGGCACGGCCAGACTAAAAGTGGGTCTTCCCATTTCAAATTGCTTAACTAAGGAAAAACTCCCTTACAAGTGTACCCGGCACTTGGGCTCTAGTTAGTTCCAGATGTAGTCAAGCTGACGACGAGACTAGCCACCACACAGGCAGACACACTGAATGTCTCAACTACTGCTGGGAGAAGGGAGATGGGGAAGAGGAGGAAAGGCGTGTCTTCTAAGTTAGGAATGGATGTCATCTCTGAAAACAGTAATAGGAAGGAAATAAAGTGTAAGCAGCTGCCCCAGAGAGTGTTTTGAGGGCCCTGAGTCAAGACATAGGTCCAGTCAAGAGACCAGTGGCTAAGGGCAGATTCTGATAGCATGTATTTCTGGGGTTGGAGTGAGTCCATGCTCTGCCAGTTGGTGGATATACATGTTACATGTGACATGCACAAAAATGACCACACTAAGCCTTTTGTTTATTCACTGGGAAAATGGGTATAATAATAGTTAACAATGGGTAGAGTGTTTAGGGAACTCTGTAGACTACTTAATGTGCGTTCTGGCACACCATCAGCATTCAGAGGTGAATTGTTAAGCCAGGCAGCGGCAGTGCACCCCTTTAATTCCAGCATTCAGAAGGCAGAGGCAGGCGGATCTCTTGAGTTTGGGGCCAGACTGGTCTACAGAATGAGTTCCAGGGTAGCCAAAACTACACAGAGAAACTCTGTCTCGAAGAAATGAGCCTTTGTTACAATTCTAGCAACATTGAAAAATCGCAGCATGCCTTTAATCCTAGCACTCAGGAGGCAGAGGCAGGTGGATCTTTTGAGTTTGGGGCCAGACTGGTCTACAGAGTGAGTTCCAAGACAGCCAAGGTTACACAGGTTACACAGAGAAACCCTGTCTGGAAAAAGTGAAACAAAATAAAAAAACTAATGACTGAATGCCTCCCAAGTGCTGGGATTAAAGGCTGCAGTTCACATTTTAAAAAATTCTTATTATTTTATGTGCGTTAGTGTTTTGCCTGTATGTATGTCTGTATGAGGATTTCAGTTCCCCTAGAACTGGAGTTACAGGTGTGAGCTGCCATATGGGTGCTGGGAATTGAACCCAGGTCCTCTGGAAGAACAGCCAGTGCTCCTAACCAATGAGCCATCTCTCCAGCTTGCAGTTCACACTTTTTAATCAAATTTTGTGCATAAGTCACAAAGTACCTTTGACCCTTAGCAGTGGAATTGCACTGTGATCCTGTAATTTCAAAACATCTCAGCGAGTAAAGGCTTGCCATCAAGCCTGAAGACCTGAGTTCAATGCCAGAGACTCACACGGTAGAAGGGAGAACCAACTTCAACAAATTGTCCTCTGACCTCCACCTCCTACCCCCCAGTAAATAAATAAATAAAATAAAACAAATTGAAATGGAAGCAGAAGTACCTGAAGAATGTGCTGGACAGATCTGGAGTAGATCAAAGGAACAAATCAGGACACTGACACCTCAAGTGGGCCTTACACTAAGAGGCTTTAGCTGCTGCTAAAGGTAGTTTCTGATTCTTGACTGTGGTGGGACCCAGTGGCATACCTCTTCCCTGCGAAACAAGCCTGCCTGGTTTTGTGGCGGTCACCCTTGCAAGGAAGGCCGTGTGACGTTTGTGGAAACTGGCCCGAGATCTGCTCTTCAGGCTTCAGATATTCCTTCCTTAAACTGACCAAAATGCGAGGAATGAAGTGAAGGCTACTCCAAGACAGCTGGACATCACACCGAGCACTTGACGGATGCTCAGAGACCACCGTGGACATCGAGATGATTGTGATGCCATCCACGCCACAGTGTAACATGCTGGTTCTGTTCTTCAAAAGGTGGCATCAGTTCTTAAGTCATTGTTCTGAAGGTGGAAAAGTTAAACTAGCACATACTCCCACAGGTAGAAGAAAGGGGACCCTGGAAACATTTCTTGGGGATTTCACTTTGTCTCCATCTGGTTTCCCTGTAAGTGATAAGCAGGCTTCTGCTGGCTGGAGGCCCATGTACTTGTCTGACCACAATGCTAGCCATGGTCTCTGCAGCTGACACAGGCCTGTGGGACATCTACTCAGACCACCTGGTAACTGAGGCACCAAGTAAGCCAAGGTGGCTGGCCTGGGCCCTGCGATGTAGCCTTTACAGAGAAGCTGACTCGTGGACAGTGGCACTCCATCCTGACCCCATGGCCTGATGTGATTGCAGATGTTTTTGAGCCAAGGAGAGAGAACCCCTTCCAGGTGCAGCTGACCAGGGAATGCTAGCCAGAGCTGCCAAAGGAGAAAGCGTGGGGAGCAGAGCGCTGTCTCTTGCTGGCTGTGGGATCTCATCTCCTTTTGTCTTGTTTAGGTTTCTCCTCTGCCTCCTACTTAAAGGTCCATGTTAAAACCCACCACGGTGTTCCCCTTCCCCAGGTCTCCAGGCACCAGGAACCCATCCTGAATGGGGGAGCAGCGTTCCACTGCGCCAGGACCTATGGCAACAAAGGCAAGCGACCCCTTGCTCTGCACTTTGCTTCTCTGCGCAGACTGTGTTGTGGGGGCGCTGGGCCGGGTGGTGGGGAGGCAAGGACCGCAAGCTCTCCAGGACAAATTTTACCATGGGTATCTGTCTCACTCCAGAACAGTGAGTGAGGCCTTAGGGTGCTGCAGACCCAGCCTGCCTCCTTCCCCCAGGCATCGTTCCTTCCTTCCTGCCTTCCTTCCTTCCTTCCTCTTATCTAGCCCCCAGTGTCTGGAGCCCTCCAGGGTCGCCCTAGGGCAGGAAGAGGAGCACTGCATGAAGAGTTACTCTGGGCCAAGCTGCTGCCTGTTGCCCTGTAGGGTGGTGTGGACCGGTCGCTGAATGCTTTCTCCTTGGTAGATCCTGTGGGTGGGTGGGAGCCAATGGTTGGTTTCTTTCATATTGGTGGTCGGTTGCCACAAGTGGCCCTTTCCAAAGAGCCTCTGGCTGCATTTGTGAGGTGCATGGCAGTAAATGAGCTGATTGCCTCTGACTTGGATGGTATAAGTTTCCAGGCTCGCTGCTATTTTGTTGGTTCATGTTGTTGGGGGTACGTCATGTTGTTGTCTCTTTGCCAGGGGTGTGGCAGATGGACGAGATGGCATGCTCCATGCTCCCATCACAGACCTCCCATCTTGGCATGGCTCTCTGGACCCAGGCAGGAAACTGGTAGTTTGTAGTAGACCCCAGTGTGGGCCAGGCAAGGTAGGGCAGTAAGACCCATCTCTTGGTCTAGATGGGGCTACTCAGCTGACAAAGTTGTTCAGAGTTGCTTTTCATCTGTGTAGTTTGACTGTTTGGCCTGGAAGGCAGGGCTTGTATAGGGTTGGTTGCTGTCTGAGCCATCTGTAGGATGTAGCTGATCTCATGACTCTAGTTCTGCCTGCTTTGTGAAGGTAACCATTGGTCTAGTGCAGCGGACAAGCCACTGGCACACCTGCTCATCATAATCAGAACAGTTTTACTCCCTGAGGCACCTCTGGAAGCACCTAGGAACTGGGGCGGGGCCGGATGTCTCTGGATTGTTGGGGATTTCTGGGTTGTTCTGGGCAGAAACAGGAGGGATCCCGATCTCTTGGCCTTCCTTCCTTGAAGCAGGCTGAGATGAATTCAACACACACATCTGCATGAAGAGTTTACAGTGAGGGAGGCTGGTGGCCCCAGGGTACTCTCATCTTGTCCCCAGAGGCATTCCAGGCTCCTAGACAGACCAGCCAATCCTCCATGTGTTCTGCCAGGTTAGTTACTGGCCAAGGCTGGTCCTCCAGAGCCTGTGAGCTGGCCTCTCATGGCCCCTCCAGGAGGGGACAGCTCCAGTGCCTGGCCTCATCTCTTTCCTGTTTTGTTTTTTCATAGAAGGCCAGAAATGCTCACATCAGGATCTGATTGAAAGCTCTGATTCCTATGGTGACCTCTCAGATGCCAGTGACCTGAAGACGCCAGAGAAGCAGAGTGCCAACGGCTCTTTCTCCTGCGACATGGCAGTCCCTAAAAACAAAATGGAGTCTGATGGGGAGAAGAAGTACCCATGCCCGGAATGTGGGAGCTTCTTCCGTTCTAAGTCCTACTTGAACAAACATATCCAGAAGGTGCATGTCCGGGCCCTTGGGGGTCCCTTGGGGGACCTGGGCCCTGCCCTTGGTTCACCTTTCTCTCCCCAGCAGAACATGTCTCTTCTTGAGTCCTTTGGATTCCAGATTGTTCAGTCAGCGTTTGCATCATCTTTAGTGGATCCTGAGGTGGACCAGCAACCCATGGGGCCTGAAGGGAAGTGAGACATGCTGTGTCCCCACAGAACCACCGATGGGGACGGCTGAGAAATGCTGTGAACGCGGAGGGAAGTAATGTCTTTGGGTTCTGTAGCTGAGAGATTTTTATTTTTAACCCTTATCCTTCCCCCTACTCTGTTCCCTCCCTGTCTATCACCCTCCCCCACCCCCATGGTCTTAGAAATAGACTCTAATCTGATACTCTCTGCAGAAATATCTGAGAGACCCGGTGTGGGACAAGGACAGACAGAGAACACTATGCAGGCCTCTGAGGCAGTACCAGCCCTGGTTCTCTAGTGGGCTGGAGCCAGAATTTCTGTTGCTCCGTTCTTGGAGATCCTAAACCTCAACTCCAAGGCATTCTTGAACCTCAGTAGTTTTGGTCCCTTCCCACTTCTTTCATTCCTCCTTGCCCCCTCCTATATCCTTAAGAAATTTCTGTAGGGTCTCTACCCTCTAATGGCCAACTATTTTTTAAGGAAACCAGAAACCTACAGCATCCCATGGACCATAGGATGAGTGTCCTCTGAGCCCTCTGAGGTTGGCCTGGTATTCCTGAGCTACTGGAAGTTAGCATTTCACTGCCAGGACAAGCTCATCTGCTGAGGACACCTCTACCCCAAATTCCAGTTCTTACTTGATTTTAACCTTTCAACTTGCTGTTGGGTTTTGATTCTCTAATTCTTATCGTTATTTTTAGGACCAGTTGTAGTGAATTGCTACTGAAAGCTACCCCAGGTGACACAGAGCTCTTTGTAAACCGCAGTCACACTTTAGGGTTAGTATTAAACTTTGTTTAGATGTACCATAATTAACTTGGCTAGTTGTTTGAAGTCTATGGAATAAATAGTTTTATGCAAAAATTTAAAAAAAAATTCCAGTCTGATCAGGAAGAGGTTTCCATGGTGTTGGGGGCCAGGAAAGTGGCAGAGCCTCAGGTAGAGATTGTGTACCTTGATTGTGTTACACTTGAGCTAGCCCAGGTTGACCTTGTGATGTGAACTGATCTGGTCAGACTATATTAAAAACATTAGTACGGTACTCTGCCTGCTCCCCTGAGTCTGGTTTTTCAACTGTGTTGTGGGGACTGGACATCAACAGTCTGTGTCCCTGTCCAGGAGGGGCAGTGAGTGGTTCCCACGAAAGCTCATGCCTCTGTTGCAACAGTTCCAGCGTGCCTGGTGGATAGATGTTCCCACCGAAAGACTCCATCAACACTCAGCCCTTGTTTTCACTGCTTGTGTACCAGATGTGTTTCAGGCTCTGTAAAGAACAAAGTAGTCCTGGGACTGAAGAGGAGGGACAGTGAGCAGATTTGCATATAGCTTTTGGATCATGAGAAATATAAGAGGAAAGACCAAAAAAGTGAGAGGTTGGTGCCAGCAGGAAAGCAGAGTACGTAGGGTGTCCCAGGAAGGTGTGAGGCAAGTGTTAGGGCTCAGGAAGGAGGGCTCTTGAGGCAATGATCTACTAGAGTATGGAGGGAGAAAAACATAACACCCCCCCCCCCCCGTGTTATCTTCTTGTTTTGCTGTTCATTAGTTCTGAATGTAGGAAGAAAAGATATTTCTTCTGAAGATATTTTTAAGTCTGTGCCCTGAGCACCTACTGGCCCTTTCCCTGAGTGTGGAGGAGTGAGTGGAGAGCAACAAACAGGACAAGAGAGTTGGGGTGTGTGTGTGTGTGTGCGCGCGCGCAGATGAACACATGTGGAGGCCAAGGACAGTCTCCAGTGTTATTCATTGGTGTTTTGCCTGTGATGATGTCAGCAACCCTGGAACTGGGGTTACACGAAGGTGTAAGCTGCCCTTGGACACTGGACTGAACCTGGGTCCTCTGAAAGGGCAGCTGTGCCTTTAACCCCTGAGCCATCTCTCCAGCTCCTATCTTGTTTTTTGCAGGCCCCTGGGACCCACCTGTCTCCCTATTTCTGGTATTACAAGTGCACATGCTGCTGTGCCTGGAATTTTTTTTTTTTAGCATGGATTTGTTCTGGAGTTCAAAGTGAGGTCATGTTTTGAAGGCAGGCACTTTACTGACTGAACTATCTCCCAGTCCCGCCGAGAATTAATGAGAACAAAAACCAATCGCAAGAGGGACTGGCAAGCTTACAACACTCCAAGGATCTTGAGAAAGCTCAAAATGAATAGAAATAATCTTTGATCTCCAAACAGGAAGAAAAGAAACAAGCAGTGATAAAGAGAAGATAAACACAGACCAGAAGGGACAAAGCACATTACTTAGCTCCACATTAATAGTAGTCACACTGCTGTTCTGGTTTAAAGGCAGAGAGAGCCTTCTGCTAGGCTTTTAAAATAAGTCATCCATTTCCATGAGCTCTTGGGGTGACGTGCTGGACCCTGTGGACTGTACAAGAGAGGGTTGGTATTTTGATGTTAGAAAGAGGCTGACCTAGCATGTTGAAGTTTTACAGACGTGTGGCTTTCTAACTAGTACAGAATTTGTAACCAGATTATACTTGTGTTAAAGTATAGACCTGGCCTTGAGCCTAGGACTTGACAAGGTGGCCCTGAGTCCTTCCAAAGACATTCTTAGTTCTGTGCCCTAGACTGCCCAGGGCCAGAGGGGACTGTGTTTATAAAGGAGTTTCTGTCACTGGCAGGAAGTGAACAACAAAGCAAGCAGGCACCCCTCCCTACCTGCCCTCCCTACCTCTGCCATAGACAGAAGCTGTGCGGATTCATAAAGTGTGATTACCTTCATACCTGTCCAGGGCACACAACTTACACTTTGGCTTCTGAGCTGCCAAATCCTGGGTAAATTTCGAAACAGTTTCCCCATCAACACACCAACTGGGAAGAGACCACCATCACAAGCTAAGGTTGTACCTAATCTTCTAAAACCAATGAGAAGCAGGTGCTGAGGCTAATCCAACCTCTGAAGTGAGGACCACACCCAAAACTCCACTATGGTGATAGAGCTAGCCCAGCTGCTGCTGGAGGGTCTGCACCTTGAACAAGCCAAGACTGGGGCCCTGTACTCAACCTATGGCAGGTGAAGGTAAGGGACAGGGACACACACAACGCACATGCGCACACACACACGCTCCAAGGGATCCTAGAGAGCATAGCCGGAGAGAAGCTTGGTCACCAGCAGAGTAGAACCCCGAGGCCTAGCGAGGTGGGCCACGGCAGCTCTAAGCTACAGCTGTGAGACCTTCACACAGTTCTGCCAGCTTTCCAAGCCGTAGCCTCTGCTTGAAAAGTGGGTGTGGCAGGAATGACTCGGAGGGTTGTAACAAAGCTTAAGAATATTATCGGGAGGAGTACAAGAGCAGGCTCCCTTTGGGAGTGAGTAAATAGCTCCTATCCAGGCCTCCTGTTCCTTTTCTTAGAAGCTTTGAGCCCCCCCCCCTCCCCCCTCCCCCCCCCCCCCCCCCCCCCCCCCCCCCCCCCAGACAACTCCATGTAGCTCAACTCTGGATTTCCCAGACTCAACCTCTTGTTTCCTACTTTTTACTTCCCAAGTTCAGATCCCCACTTGTGTGGTTTTTGTTTGTTTTTTTAACTGGTCAGGCCTTGGTGTTTTCCAGCATACCCTGTTCCAAATAAATATAGTAACCATTAGTAATAATGACACATTAAGGATGCCAAGCATCTGTCTAAACCTTCACATACATTGATTTGTATTCACTCTGGACAAGGCAGGCACTATTTTAACACTTAAGCAGCTTGTTCCAAACAGAGCTGCAGGCAATCCAATAAGAATGGATGCCCGCAGTGCAACCTGAGTTTCTTCCATGTCATTTCCAATGGCGATACTTACCGCTCACCCCAGCTGTCTTGTCTGGCTGGAGCTTCCACTCAAGCTTAGAACATACTAGGTTACCCCTAGCCTTGTGTCTTGCTTAGCTCTGCCCACAGAATGTCTTCCCCTTGAAGCCCCCCCCCCCCCCCCGCCCTAATCTGTATGTCTTCATCTTCCACTTTCTACAACCACCTTTAGATGCTGCTGCTCTCCTAAGCACTGCCCTGTCTCTGGGTGATCATTACCACTGTGCCCTGGCTCATGGTTATCCCAGGAGACAGACAGACAGACAGACAGACAGTGACAGTTGTTCCAGAGCTTCTGGGAGAAGTAAGGAGCTGATACTTAGTAAAACACATTAGGAAGCACTAAAAATCTCCCTTTCAATTTACCTCAAACATCTTCAAATGATTTCTATGCAGTGTATTTTATCATTAAAAGAGGAAGAGTTAGAAGTTTGGCTTGCACCTGTAATCCTCAGCAGAGGCAGGTGGATCTCCGAGTTCGAGGCAGCCTGGTCTACATACAGTCCAGGGCAGCCAAGGCTACACAGAGAAACCTTGTCTCGAAAATCCAATATATAAAAGTTTATTTTTGACCATTTCAAAGTGTAGGTTACGTGTTGTGCACATGCTTATAATCCCGGCACTTGGGAAGCAGAGGCAGGACAAGCAGTTTAAGACCAGCTCAGCCATATAGCGAGCTCAAGACCAGCCTGGGCCATGGTCATAGAAAATAAAGCATGTAAGTGGTAAATAAAAGTCAAGTTGCCCTGAGGTCAGGAGTCTGGCTGCCATTTACTTGAAGTATAGCTTCTACTCCACATGGCCTGACCCTGGTTTGGAATCTCTAGTTTTACTCAGAACCAGGGCTTAGCCTCCTGCTAGCAGGATCAAGGTTCGTTAGACTAGACTGATCTGAAAGCCAAAGCTTGTGATTTCATGGTCTGCTGGTCAATTTACTGGTCCAGATGTTGTAATGTTGTATCCTCTAGCAAAGGCTGTGCGAAGGAAATACACACAAGGGGCACAACGTGCTCATTACCTGGGCAGCCTACCAATTCACTTTCTACCCAGTCTTTTGAAACAGGGTCTATGTAGCTCTGGCTATTACTGTAACTCACTTTGTAGACTAGACTCACCTTGCTTGCTGCCTCTTGAGTGCACAGAGTAAAGGCTGCCCCCAGGGTTTCTTTTGGAGTCTTGGCTATCCTGGACTCTTTGTAGACCAGGCTGGCCTTGAATTCACAGGTATCTGCCTGCCTCTGCCTCTTGAGTGCTGAGATTAAAGCGTACAACACCACATCATAGCTGGTTTAGAGGACAATTTTTTAAAAGATTTTATTCATTTATTATATATACAGTATTCTGCCTACATGTATGCCTGCACACCAAAAGAGGGCACTAGATCTCATTATAGATGGTTGTGAGCCGCCATGTGGTTGCTGGGAATTGAACTCAGGACCTTGGAAGAGCAGACAGTGTTCTTAACCTCTGAGCCATCTCTCCAGCCCTAGAGGACAATTTAAGAGTCTGATCTTCCTCTGTGGATCCCACAGATCCAACACAGATTTTTGTAGGAAGCACTTGAGACATCTCATTGTACCTTTAACTTTTTTTTTTTAAGACAGTCTCACCAATTAGCTCTTGCCAGCCTCAAGTCCCTGTGTACTGGATTCTGGGATTAAAGTCCTGGCAGCCCTCTGAACTTCACAGCTTTGTTTAGATTGGTGGTAAGCTATTTGCTTGTGTATGCGGCTTCCTCTGCCGGTAACCTTATCTCTCTATCTGCCTGAGGAACACCGGAGGCTCCAATCTGATTGCTGCTGTCTAGTTTTCCCTGCCCCCACCTCCACTGCTGAGGGCCAGGCTCTATGTATAAGGGAATCCCATGAGGGAAGTATTCTATTGCCAGGTCTGGAGAAGACCACTAACTGCTAATGTCCACAGCTGTGAAGGGCAAAGTCAGGGCTCAGACTTGAGCTGGCTGGCTGGAGCCCAGGATGTCACTTCTTCCCTGTTCTACACTGTGTCCACTTTTGCAAACTGACTATACTAGATAAGCACTCTACCTCCAAATTGGACCCCGTCCTTACACCATCTTTTTTGTTTGCTTGGTTGGTTAGGTTTTCTGAGGCAGGTTTTCTCTGTGTAGCCTTGGCTGCCCTGGACTCTCTTTGAAGACCAAGCTGGCCTCAGACTCAGAGATCAGCCTGCCTCTGTCTCCCTAAGTGCTGGGGTCACAGGCATGTGCCACCACGCCTGGCACTACATCATCTTCTTATGTTTCCCCATGTAAGACCAAGTTTCTTTGAAAATGGAATGTAAAGATAACTCATCTTGAGGACTAGAGAGACGACTCGGGTTGAGAGTACTGATTGCTCTTCCAAAGGACCTGTGTTTGATTCCCAGCACTTCCGTGGTGGCTCACCAGCACCCGTATGTAACTCCAGTTCCTGGAGGTTCAATGTCCTCTTCTGGCCTCCATATGCAGCAGGCATTTATGTAGCACACAGATACAAACAGGCAGAAGACCCACACTACAAAGTAAAAAAAAATTCTTTTAAAAAGGTTCTTTTCTTTTGTTTTTTTCTTTTTCTTTCTTTTGAGACAGGGTTTCTCTTTGGTCTTGCCTGTCCTAGACTCACTTTGTAGACCAGACTGGCCTTGAACTCAAAATGATCCACTTGCCTCTGCCTCCCGAATGCTGGAATTACAGGCGTGCGCCACCTTGCCCAGCTATCAGAGCACCTGTTTTCCCTCATCACCCATCATGTTCCTCATATTGAAGATATTTGCCACAAATTTAGATCTGAGAAAGTGGTGGCATTAGATAAGGTCCCTCTAGCAAGCTTCAGACTTTTGACATGTAAGCATGGGAGTGTTAGGAGCAGAAGGGCCTAGGACAAATTGCCCCTCATGTACAAATGCCAACTGATAACCAGGCATCATGATGCACACCTTCAATCTCAGTAGAAGCTGGTGGATCTCTGTGAGTTTGAGGCCAGCTCAGTCTCGAGTGAGTTCCAGGACAGCCAGCAGCTACAGAGAAACACTGTCTTAAACTGGGTATGGCGGTGCACGCCTTTAATCCCAGCAGAGGCAGGCAGATCGCTGTGAGACCAAGGCCAGCCTGGTCTACAAAGAGAGCCCAGGGCAGCCAAAGGCTACAGAGAGAGGCTCTGTCTCAGAAAACCAAAATAATTAAAGAAAAAGAAAAGAAAGAAAGAAAAAAAGAAACACCATTGTCTTGAAAAACCAAAACTACCAACTGATATCAAAGTGATAGGTCTTTTCATGCCACCATGGGAAAAAGAGCCTTATCAGATTGCACAGGAGCTTGTGGAAGACACTGGGCAGTTAACAGACTGAAAAAGAAACATTTATGGGACCAGTCTGAGTCAGCAGTGCTTACTGACGCTGCATGCCAGGATGAACACAGATAAAACGATCTAACTTGGTCTCTCAGCTCCAGCTGCATTCCTCACCTCCTCCTTGCAAAGCTGGGGCTGGAGCTAGAGGGAAGACCAAGCTGGGATGCAGGGGAGAGGTGGAAGCTCAGAATGGACAGACATCCCCACTATTTGGGCTCCTTCCTAGGATATGGCATCCCACCCCAGGTCTTGAGAACATCTTAGATGTTTTAGGCTATAAAAAGGCACCTGGGGACTCCAAATAGGTCGGTCCTGTCCCTTGTGGACAGGTGCCTAGACTAGAATGCACTGGCACATCCCACAAGGGTGAGAGGAATCAACATTGACAAGGAATCTTGGGGCTCCTTTTGAAATTTTTCTCCTTTTAATGGAATTCCCTCTCCTTAAAGATGAGCCCTTCCTCCCCCAGCATCAGCTCAGACCCTTTCCTTCCTTCACATGTGGACACAGATTCAAGGTGACAGGGTTTGAGTCCTAGTCTGCAAAGATATGTCTATGGCTTCAGGCCTTCCCAGAACACGTCCCTGACTGGGCAGGTCCCCAGTGTCCCCAGCTGCCCCCTGGTGGCTGGCCAGTCTTTTTCTTCCAGCTGCCTTCCCTCTTTATAGCTCCCCTCCTTTTTGTCTTGGTCCTGGGCCCACCCTCACCTTAGGAACTCAATACTCCTCCCACTATTTTATAGACTACTTCTCCCCTTTGGAGGAGGAGGAAGAGGAAGGGGAGGAAGAGTGGGCTAGAAATATAGCTCTGTTGGCGAGTGCTTGCCTAACAATGTGTGAAGTCCTGCTCAATCACCAGCACCACACAAAACTGGGTGTGGTGTGCATTCCTATAATAGCAGCATTTGAAAGGTGGAGGCAGGGCAACCAGAAGTTCAAAGTCATACTCAGCTATATAACAAGTTTGAGACCAGACTTGGGCTGCATTAGACCCTCTCTCAAAAACAAAAACACATGAAATTGTCAACAATCTAAAATATTCACCTCCTTTAAACTAGGAACCCCACTGTCTGAAGCTGTACAACAAAGTAACCATAAAGATCTCATTGTACAAAACTCAGGGAAAATGTCAATTGGTTGGCCCATATATACGCAAAGATGGTTACAAAAATGTATAATGCCAGCCAGGCATGGTGGCACACACCTTTAATCTCAGCACTCGGGAGGCAGAGGCAGGCGGATCGATTGATGTGAGTTTGAGGCCAGCCTGGTCTACAAAGTGAGTCCAGGACTACAAGAGAAACTCTGTCTCAAAAAATCAAAACAAAACAAAAAAAAGAATTCTGGAGCAGGAGACATAGCTCAGCATTAAAGAACACTTGTTATTCTTGCAGAGAACCTAAGTTGGTTCCCTCAAGGTAGCTCACAGCCATCCATAACTATTCTGCAGGCACCAGATACTACTCAGATACTACTCAAACTACTCAGACACATAAATATGAATCTAAAAATGACATAGCTCAGTGATTAAATGTGCATACTGTTCTTCCAGAGGACCCATGTTAGATTTGTAGCATTTAGATCAGGCAGCTCACAAGTACCTCTCACTCTAGCTCCAGAGGGTTTAACACCTCTGGCCTCTGAGGGCATATGCACTGGTGTGTACAAGCATGCACACAACACACAATTAAAACTAATGAGATCAGCCAGGCATGGTGGCGCACGCCTGTAATCCCAGCACTTGGGAGGCAGAGGCAAGCGGATCGCTGTGAGTTCGAGGCCAGACTGGTCTACAAAGTGACTCCAGGACAGCCAAGGCTACACAGAGAGAGACCTTGTCTCGAAAAACCAAAACCAAACCAAAACAACAAAAAAGTAATGAAATCAATGGGCTAAAAGAGGGCCGGGCATAGTGGTGCATGCCTTTAAACGTGACTATAGAGCTGTACGTAGGTGGTACATGCCATTATCCCAGCACTAGGGTGCACGCCACCACACCTGGCTTTTAAGACTTTTAAGACTTTTTAGAATGTTTCCAGATATAAAATAATTCACTTTGGCCAGGCGTGGTGGCGCACGCCTTTAATCCCAGCACTTGGGAGGCAGAGGCAGGTAGATGCTGTGAGTTTGAGGCCAGCCTGGTCTACAAAGCGAGTCCAGGACAGCCGGGGCTACACAGAGAAACCCTGTCTCAAAAAATAAAATCACTTGGGAGCTGGAGAGGTGGCTCAGTGGTTAAGGGCTGCTCTTCCAGAGGACCCAGAATCAGTTTCCAGCACTCACATGGTAGCTCAGAACTGTAACTTCAGTTCCAGTGTATCCAATACCCGTTTTGGCCTCCATGGACACCAGACACAAATGTGGTGCAGGCAAAACACCTATACATATAAATCAATCCTTAAAAAATACCAAAAATATTCATTTTGATTGTGTGTGTGAATGTGTGTGTGCGCGTGCGCATTTGCTCATGCTAGGCAAAGGTTTTACCATGAAGCTCTAACACCAGCTCTAATATTTACTTCTGAAATGTCTGTCTCACGCATCCCTTCCCTGGTGACTCATGTAGTTAGTAGGTGCCCTTGGGGTCTAGGATGCCCTCCGAGAGCCTGCCTGTGTGTTAAAGGCTTAGTCCCCAGCCTGGCGCTCTCAGTTTTGGCAAATTTGAATAAAGCTGCCATAAACATCCATGTGTAGCTAGGTGGGCGGACATATGCTTTCAACTACTTTGTATAAATACCAGGGAACATGCTTGCTCAATCATATGGTGGGGACATGTGAGTTTTTCTTTTTTTCTCATGTGTAGGTGTGTGTGTGTCTGCGTATATGTGAGACAGAGGTTGATAACTGGGTTTCTTCTTCTACCCTCTACAGTTTCTCACTTTAGTTTTATTTTGTTTAGTTTTTTCAGACAACCTAGAGCTCACTGATTTGGCCACACTGCTGACATCCTGGGCAGTAACTCTGGGGTTACAGACCTATGCCACTGTGCTTGGCTTTTATGTAGGTATCTCACGATTCTCACTTTTTTCTTTGTTTGTTTGTTTTATTTTTCAAGACAGGGTTTCTCTGTGTAGCCCTGGCTGTCCTGGACTCACTTTGAGGCCCGGCTGGCCTCGAACTCACATCAATCCTCTTGCCTCTGCCTCCTCATTGCTGGGATTAAAGGCATGCACCACCTCCTCTGGCTGGATTCTCACACTCTGGCTGGATTCAAACACTTTGCCTTAGCCCACTGAGCCATCTTTCCAGCCTTAGTTTGGTTTTCTGAGACAGGGTTTTTCTATGTAGCCCTTGCTGTCCTGGAACTCACTCTGTAGACCAGGCTAGCCTTGAACTCAGAGATCTGCCTGCCTGTCATCTAGACTTTTGAAAAAAGCATTTCTGTCTCTCTCCCCTCTCCCCCCCTCTGTGTGTGTGTGTGTGTGTGAGAGAGAGAGAGAGAGAGAGAGAGAGAGAGAGAGAGAGAGAGAGAGAGAGAGAGAGAGAGAGACAGACAGCATGCATGTGATGTCAGAGGGCTATTACTGCTGGAGCTGGTTCTCTCCTTCGACCATGTGAGTTCCAGATCTGAAACTCAGGTAGTCAGTCTTTGCAAAAATTGCTTTTATGGGGCTCGAGAGATGGCTCAGAGGTTAAGGGCACTGGCTGCTCTTTCAAAGGTCCTAAGTTCAATTCCCAGCAACCACATGGTGGCTTACTACCATCTATAATGAGATCTGGTGCCCTCTTCTGGTGTACATATAGGCAAAACACTGTGTATATATGATAAATAAATGAATCTTTTTAAAAAATTTCTTTTATTTACTGAGCCATCTCATTGGCCTTTCATGTAGTGAGAGATCCAGCCTAACTTCGTTTTGAAGCAGGGTCAAAAAGGGGACAGGCCTTGAGGAATTCCACCCTGCAGAACTGACAGTTCTAGCCTGCACAAATAGGAACTCACCCCACTCACTCCCACCCCAAGACAGTCAAAACAGCAAGATCCCTCTGACCCTGAACACGTCCGGACTGAGGCATAGTTTAAAAACTACCCAATTGAATTAAAGGTCATGTTAAGTAGCCAATAGAATTGTTACAAATCTGGCTTTTTAAAAAAGTATAAAAACGCAGTGCTCTAGTTACTTGAGGTTCCCTCTCCCTCGGGTGCAGGTAGACCCCATTGCATTGAACCAATAAAACTTCTCTTGCATTTGTATTGAACCAGCCTCTGCCTTTCATTCGGTCACTTCCTGGAACAGACTTTCAGAGTAGAATTTCATGTTTAGTTTTACACTTTATATTTTATTATATGATAGTTCATTTTTGTGAAGTGTGTAATATATGTGTTCAATTTTTATTTATTTATTTTTAAAATTTTTTTATTTTTTGGTTTTTCGAGACAGGGTTTCTCTGTGTAGCCTTAGCCATCCTGGACTCACTTTGTAGACCAGGCTGGTCAATTTTTATTTTTTATGTAGCTGTGTAGTTGTTCTGGAAAAAAGTGCTTGGAAAAAAAATCTTGTCTCCACTGTACTGTCTCTGTTCCTTTGTCAAAGATCAGTTTCTCCACTGGAAACTGGCAACATACCTGTAGTCCCAGCCAACTCAGGAGGATCAGGTGAGCTCAGGAGTTCAAGACTGGTTTGAGATTCACCTTTAAAAAGAAAATCAGGGGCTGGAGAGATGGCTTAGCAGTTAAGAGCACTGACTGCTCTTCAATTCCCAACACCCACATGGCAGCTCCCAACTGTCTGTAATTCCAAGATCTGACGACCATAGACATACATGCAGGCAAAACACCAATGCACATAAAATAAAAAATAAATTAAAAAAATAAAAGAAAAAGAAAACTGTCGGGCACGGTGGCACATGCCTTTAATCCCAGCACTTGGGATGCAGAGGTAGGTGGATCTCTGAGTTCAAGGCCAGCTCTGTCAACAAAGAGTTCCAGGACAGCCAGGGCTATTACACAGAGAAAACCTGTCTCAAAAAACAAAACAAAAGAAAAAGAAAATCAGTTGCCCCGCTGGCTCAGACCTATAATCTTGGTACACTAGGAGACAGAGGCAGGTAAATCTCTGTGAATTGGGGGCCAGCCTGGTCTACAGAGGGAGTCCAGAATAGCCAAGGCAACACAGAGAAAACCTCTGGAAAACAAACAAACAAACAAAAAAAAACCAAAAACTCCCAAAAGAAAAACAAATCAGTTTACAGTATTTCTAGTCTATTTGTGGACCCTATTACTGCACTGATCTCACAGTAAGAGGCTGTCTCACTTAGCGTAAGAAGGTTATTTATATGCACTGTGTGGCTTGAATGTGGAAGTCAGAGGACAAGTTTCAGTTGGTTGTTGATTGTCTCTGTCTAGCATGTGGGTCTCAGGGATGGCACTTGGGTAGTCATGCTTGGTGGCAAGTGCCATTACCCACTGAGCCATCTTGCCACCACCTGTTTTGAATCTGAAGATGAGAAAATGTTAGCCCTCCGGGTGCACTCCCTTACTTGAGTGCTGGTTTGGCTATTCTGAGTCTTTTTTTCCCTCTCTCCATGTAAACTTTAGCATCAGTCTGTCTATATCCACAGAGTAACTTACTGGGACCTGAGTCTGAGTCTATAGGTCAGAGTGGAAGGGCTCACAGCTTGGCAACAGTGAGTCCTCCTACCCACAAACATGGAGGGTCTCCCCTTTAATTCTTTGATTTCCTTCATTGGAGTTTTGTAGGCATTTTGTTAAACCTGTGCCTTATCCCATTTTCTACTGGCTCATACTGGTGTATTGGGAAGCAACTGAGTTTTCGGTATTAAATTTATATTGTGCAGCTTTCTCTGCTAGCTTTTTGGATTTTCTAGAGCTGCGTGTGTCACCTGTGAACACAGTGTCTTTCCTTCCAAGCTTTGTCTCTTTTATTTCTTTTTGTTGTGATGCTGCATTTCCTGTGACTTCCCGTACAGTGTAAGAAGGAATGGAAGGCAGCAACCCTCGTTTCGTTCCTTACCTCGGTGGTGCGAACTCGTAAGTCAACTACACTGTTAAAGTGTTCACAGATATTTTTTATCACGCTGAAAAAGTTCCTATTACTCCTTTACAAGTTTGAAATTATAGCATGGTGGTGGTGGTGCACACCTTTAATCCCAACACTTGGGAGGCAGAGGCAGGAGGATCGCTATGAGTTCGAGGCCAGCCTGGTCTACAAAGTGAGTTCAGGACAGCCAAGGCTACATAGAGAAACCCTGTCTCAAAAAACTAAAAAAAAACAAAAAAAAAAAAAAACAAAAAAAAAACTTTATTACATTTTATTTAGTGTGTGTACACCATGGTTATGTGTGGAGGTCAAAGGGCAACTTGCAAGCAGGTGTTGGTCCCTTTCTCCCACTATTGGGTCCTGGAAATTGAAGTAAGGTGTCAGCCTTGGCAGAAAGTGTCTTTAGTACTTACAACTTGTCAATTGATTTCAAACATTTCTCTCTCTCTCATTAGTTTTTTTTTTGAAACAGGGTTTCTCTGTGTATTAGCCCTGGCTGTCCTAGAACTCTCTTTGTAGACCAAGCTGGCCTTGAACTCAAGAGATCTGCCTGCCTCTGCATCCCGAGTGCTGGGATTAAAGGCGTGTGCCACCACACCCAGCTTCTTTTTTTAAAGTTTAAGCAATTAAAAAGTTTTTTATGTGTATGGATGTTTTTTTCTGCATTTATGTACGTGCCTGGGTCCTGCGGAGACCAGAGGGCATTGGATTCCTAGGACTAGAGTTATAGATGGTTGTGAGCCGCCATGAGCTGCCATGTGGGTGCTGAGAACTGAACCTAGGTGCTCTCCAATGGCAGCCAGTACTCTTAACCACTGAGACACTGCTCTAACCCTCAAACGTTAATCAATAACAATCATCTCAGTGATTAATCCTAGTGGCAAAATTAATACACTAGGGTTCTTCTGCACTAAAACTCCTTTCTAGTACATCAAAGAAAGTCTGTTTATTCTTCCATTCTGAGGAGAGACACAAGTCTATTTCCTGTTTCATTAATTTGATACTGGCTGCATCATTTTAAAATTTGAATTTTTTTTTTTTTTTTTGGTGTATGTATGTGTGCAAGTGCATGAACACCATGGTATATGTGGGATCAACTCTTTCCTTCTGTCATGTGGGGGTTTGGTGATCAGTTCTCATGTCATCAGCCTTGTTGGCAAAAGCCTTTACTTGCTGAGCCATCCACTGGCCCCCAAAGCTTATTTTCTTTGTTCCACTTTAAGTGGTATCACTCTGATCCTGGGGTTGGTATTGGGAGGAGAGGTTCTATCCTTAGCATCTGCTCTGGCTCACTTTCTGGGAGCTTTGTCTTATGGAAAGACAGCCAAATGGGTTAGACAACTAAAAAACATGTGAGCTGGGCTATGGTAGGTGTGGGGGACTTATGCTTTTACTTAGGGCCCCAGCAGAACTCCCACCCAGAATTTCAGAGTTGCTAATGGTTAAGGATTGAGGGATGGGGTCATGCATCTAACACGGGACTGTGAACTCTGACATCTCCACTTTCACTCACCATCACACTCAGTGTTCACAGGAGTCCCACACAGAATTCTGTAACAACTCTAATGGCAAGGTGACTATGCCTGACCTCAGGCTGCCTTGTCTTAAAGAGGCAGCCCATTTCCCTGGTCAGTGTGGGGTCTGGTCTTCACAAATGCTGACTCAATGGTGGAGTCATATGGTTGGAATTCTGTTCCTACAGTACTACAGACCAGGGCACCTTGACCTCCTGATGTTAGCTGGCATGAGCCACTTTCTCTGAGCCTTACACAGAAAGCAACACTTCCAGTACTGTTGTCAGCAAGCTGTTCTCTTCCTTTGCCAGCCTCCCTGGACTGGCTGGAGTGCTCCACCATAGTGTTCTATTTTCTCTTCCAGAATTTGCCTTTGGCTGTAGTCCTCGGCCATCAGGAGTACATGTATGCATCTGACCAGAAGAGACCAGAAAGGGGAGCCAGGAAAAAAAAATCAGATTCTTCAGCTAGGCAAAACACATAGACTAAGATATAGCAACACACACACACACACACACACACACACACAAGATACACATGGACATACATACACACAGATACACATGAACACAGAGAGACACACACAGAACAGATAAACACACACATACACACAAATACACAGGCACACCCTGTCTTATATACACACACATACATGAACACACATGAACCCACAGGTACACACACTCTCACACACAAACACATAGATACATACAAACACACACATGAACACACAGATACACAACAGCAAGTACATTTTTGAAATAGCAGTTTTGAGGTTCAGGTGAAAGCCATATGGATTTTGTGTAGTAATTTCCTCAGAGACAAACATGGTCTCTTGGAGGGAAACTATTGTTTTTTGGTTTTTGTTTTGTTTTGTTTTTTTTGTTTTTGAGACAGGGTTTCTCTATGTTATCTTGGCTGTCCTGAACTCACTTTGTAGACCAGGCAGACCTTGAATTGATAGCGATCCTCCTGCCTCAGCCTCCCGAGTGCTAGGATTAAAGGCATGTGCCACCATGCCGGTTGAGGGAAACTATTAAGATGCAGTATGTTCTTGTGGGAAGGGAGGAGAGAGTGGTGATGAATACTCCATCCTGAAGGCAAACTCATTAAAACTCAGAAAGTAAATAACTCAAAGGTTATTTATTTGCTGAAGCAAGTCCCTGAAACTGACAAAATTCACTAGGCCCCTTTTCTCCCAAGATAGGTAAGTAGTAAGAACTCATGAGAGACAGCTTTGAGCAGACCATCTACCTGAGAGAGGCTCAGACCAGCTGAGCTGCCTGAAACTTTCTCCAATCTGTCCAGCTGCCACTGATGTGGGGTGGGTTATGGTGATGAAGTGTCTTTGAGTCTTTTCTGGTCTTGGAAGTAACTCTTCACTCAGACTCCTGTAAGTAACACCAAGAAACTCACTGGCTGCCAGATGCACTCTGGTGGTACCCTTACTTTCTCTGTCACCATTCACAATCTGGGATGAGTAAATAAGTATGTGTCTACATCTTCCTGCGAATAATGTCACACAACCATGGAGTTCATCCATCCATTCATCAACAATTTACTAAGGGGCTGGGAAGTAGCTCAACTGACAAAATGCTTCTGAGGAACCATGAGGCCCTGTGCTCAATCCCTAGCAAAATCCCTAACCCTGCGCATTAGAGTAAAGAACTGGAAGAACTGGTAAGCCACGGTCTAAGAATTTGGGACAAAGTGGTGTGTTAGAGGCTCATGTGACTCAAGTGAGACAGACAAAAAACAAACAAACAAAAAAAAAAAAAACACATAACTTGAAGCCAGGCACATGCCTTTAATCCCAGTATGACGGGAGGCAGAGGCAGGCAGATCTCTGTGAGCTCAAGGCCAGCCTACTCTACAAAGAGAGTTCCAGGACAGCCAGGGCTACACAGAGAAACCTTATCTCAAGAAAAAAAAAAAAAGATGATATTGGGTATGACTCATGGTTACTTAGCAATACTCACCGTACTGCCATACTAACCCAGTTAGGATAGTTACAATTGAGCCAGGGTAAGGAGGAAAGGAGGCAGCATGGGGGCGGACAGTACTCTTAGAAGCTAACAGTTAAGAGCTCTCGCTATTCTTGCAGGGGACTCATGTTTAGTTTAGAGCACCCAGGGGGAGGCTTACAGCTGACTTTCACTCTTGTTCCAAGAGATCTGGTGCCTTCTTCCAGCCTCTGTGCACACCAGCCATGTACACAGTGCACAGACATACATGCAAAGCAAAATACTCACATAAAGGAAAATAAATAAGTCCAAAAATAAGTAAATATGTAAGGCTGGGCATGGTGGCACATGCCTTAAACCAGCATTTGGGAGGCTGAGGCCAGTAGCTCTCTCATAGTTCAATGCCAGCGTGGTCTACATAGCAAGCTCCAGGCCAGTGGAGGCTACGTAGCGAGACCCTGTCTCAAAACAGAACCCCTCCCCCATAAACCAAACAACCAAAAATAAAGAAAAATTAAATGTAGCTCAGTGCTTACCTAGGACTCAAACATGCGCCCTTATTTCAATCCCCGGCACGGAAAAAAGAAATCAATTTTGTTCATCCAAAACAAGAAATATTAGGTCTGGGGAGATGGTTCGATCAGTAAAGTTCTTCCCTCAAAAGCTCGATGACCTGAGTTTGATCCCAGAACCCTTGTTTAAAAAAAAAAAAAAGCTGGGTGTAGCACGGCACTGTTTATAATCCCAGTGCTTGTGAGGCAGACACAAGTAGATCCTAGCCT
The DNA here is from genome assembly GCF_903995435.1 of Acomys russatus. Lineage (NCBI taxonomy): Eukaryota > Metazoa > Chordata > Mammalia > Rodentia > Muridae > Acomys > Acomys russatus. Next base: position 24,171,518 of record NC_067158.1, on the reverse strand, counting down.
AGCCTGATCTGTGGGCTCTATATCAATGAAAGACCTTGTCTCAGAAAAACAAAGTGGACAGTGCCTGAGAAACACTACCTGAGGCTGGCCTCTGACTTCTACAGAAACACACTAGCACAGACACACACACACAAGAAATAAATCCTACACCTTGTGCTTTCAAGTCTCTTTTACCACATGATCTTCCCATAATCTTTATGTGTGTGGGCATTTTGCCTGCATGTCTATGTGTATACTAGTCTGGTGCCAGAAGAGGGTATCAGACCCCTGGAAATGGAGTTTCCACGCAGTTGTGAGCTGTCATATTAGTCCTGGGAATTGAACCTGGGTCCTCTGGAAAGCAACCAATGAGTGCTCTTAACTGCTGAGCTATCTCTCTAGCCCACCTACCTTTTTTTTTTTTTTTTTTTTTTAAACATGGTGCTGAGGATTGGATCATGGGCCTTACATATGCTAGGCAACTGCTCTACTATTTAGTTGCATTTTAGTTTGTTTGATTGGTTTTGGCTTTTGCTTTTTTGAGACAGAGTTTCTGTGTAACTCAGAGAATTCAGAGATCCACCTGCCTCTGCCTCCCGAGTGCTGGTATTAAAGGCATGCACCATAATGCTCGGCTGGCTTTTGTTTTTTTGAGACAGGATTTTTCTGTAGTAGCCTTGGTTATCCTGGACTTGACTTGTAGACCAGGCTGGCCTCCGGCCTTAAACTCAGAGAGATCCACCTGCCTCCCTGAGTGATGGGATTACAGACGTGGGCTATCATGCCTAGCTTGAATTTTAGTTTGTTTTTTAATTTTCCTTTTGATGGTCTTGCTAAGGTGCCCTGGCAGGCCTTGAACTTGTGATCTTTCTGCCTTAGTCTCCTAAGTAGCCAGGGCTTTAGCTTTACATTACACTACCCCTCTCATCTGTAGGATTTAATTCTATCTTGTATAAAAGCCAAATCATTTAGTCCATATGAACTTCCAGTAGGCACAAAGACTAAAGAGCTTTGTTACAAACAATTATGTACCAAGAACTTTACTAAAATGAGCACAGAACCCAAAAAGAAATAAATGTCAACTTGATTTTTCAGAAGGTAAAAAAGAACTCAAAACCATCCTCAGAAAAAAAATAATGAGATGTTCTTTCTTTTTGTTGCTGAAAAGGGAAAAAGTCTTTAGTCATGACAGGGAAGAAATCCAGGGGTGTGTATGGGGTGGGAGGAGCCATGGAAGCCTTGAGTGAATGACATTTTGAATGCATGTGCATGGTTTAACATGGGCACAGCTGTGGGAAAATGGCCAAGTCTCCTCTGGACTAGGCTCAAGGAATTGACAGTGCCTTCCCTCCTGGTCCCTGTGGGACTGGTGACAGTGTATGCAGAAAATGCCCACCATAGCTTCCTGCTCGCCATGTTTACTGCCTGAAGACTGCTCCCCTACAGACTGTTCTTGTCAGAATTAGTTAAACCTGCCTCCTTGTTCAACAGGGTACAATAAACGTGCTGAGTTCATGTGCTGAGGCTTCTCCATTGGACAGTCCAGTGCACCCAAACCCAGCTTTTCTGTACATTTGTTGGTGTATTTTTCTTTTATTTCCTCACTGCCCTAGTCATGTCAATCCCTGAAGCCAGGTAAGGGCTTGGCAAGGGTGAGGAGCGAAGGCTGTTTTACCAGCACTGGGTACCTTCAACAAGGCCTTGGACTTCCTCTGTAACATCTAGCAGCCTGAGAGAGAGTCAAAAGACAAGTTTTCTGAATCAGTAAAGTGTCTCAAGACTAAAAGTTCATGTGTGTATCCTGGTACTTGGAATTTGAGACAGGATGTTTGCTGCAAGTTCTAGACTATGCTGGGTTCCATGATAAGACCCTATGTCCAAACAACAAAAAGCTAGACAGAGTGGCACACAGCTGGCCTGCAGTCCCAGCACTGAGGGGAGGAGACACGAGGATTAGGAATTCATCATCACCTTCACAGTGACTCTAAGACCAGCCTGGGTGCAAGAGATGCTGTCTCAGAAAAGGAGCAAAACAACAACAAAGTCCTCACAAGCCAGGTGTGGTGGCGCACACCTTCAATCCCAGCACTCAGGTACGTAGAGACAGGCAGATCTCTGTGAGTTCAAGGCCAGCCTGTCTACAGATTGAGTTCCAGGACAGCCAAGGCCACACAGAGTAACCCTATCTTGAAAACCCAAACCAAACCAAAGCATTCAGCACTGTGACATGGCTCCTGCCACTCCTGAGCTTTTCTCAGACGCCCCGTCCATATCTGGCAGGAGGTGTTGTGGCTGACTGAGGCAGATGGAGCAGTCCAGTTTCTGAGAGGTTGATCAAAAGCAACAGCTACTACTCCCTGGCATCCAGGAGGGAAACTTGATAGCCAAGGAGTTGTGTACAGACCAAATAATATGACCAGCCTTTCTAATATACTGAGAACCAGCAGACGAAACAGCAAGTCAGCCCCACCGTAGTTAGGCAGCAGCAAAGGCACTTAACGTACTTTAAATAGCAACAGTGCTGATTATGCAAATGATCCACAAAGAAGCTCATGGTCTAAGAAAACTGAAAAGGAGAACACAAAATACTGTTCACTGTATACAATGTGCTAAAATCATAGGCATATTTGGAGTAAAAAAGTAAGTCAGATACAGTGTGCACCTATAAACCAAGCTATTTGGGAAGCTAAGACTGGAAGATTCCTTAAGCCTAGGATCAGAAGTTTGAGGCCAGCCCCAATGATACAATGAAAATTGTTTAAAAAAAAAAAAAAAAATTAGCCGGGTGGTGGTGGCGCATATCTTTAATCCCAGCACTTGGGAGGCAGAGGCAGGCAGATTGTTGTGAGTTTGAAGCCAACCTGGTCTACAAAGTTAGTCCAGGACAGCCAAGGCTACACACAGAAACCATGTCTTGAAAAACCAACCAGACAAACAAACAAACAAAAATTTTAAACTGGAGTTAATAAAAGAACATTTATAAAGCTAAATACAATTGTATGGTACTGGTATAGAGGATATGTGTACCTCAATGAACAAAACTAACAGTCTGAAAATAAAAAGATCTATGGACAAGCTGGGTGCAGTGGCCCATGCCTTTAATCCCAACACTTGGGAGGCAGAGGCAGACAGATCTCTGTGAGTTCAAGGCCAGCCTAGTCTACAAAGCCAGTCCAGGGAGCCAAGGCGACACACAAAAACTCTGTCTTGAAAAACAAAAATAAATAAATAAATAAATCTATGGACTATTAATTTTCCATAGGGTATTAAGACCACTTAAAACAGAATTGCAGTTCAACAAGATTTAAACTTTTATACACAGAAGGACAATCAAGAAGTGAAGTTGGGCTGGAGATGAAACAACTCAAGAAGACCTGAATGAAGCCAGGTGTGGTGGTGCACACCTGTAATCCCAGCACTCAGGAAGCAGAGGCAGATGGATCTCTGTGAGTTCGAAGCCAGCCTGGTTTACAAAGCGAGTCTAGGACAGCCAGGGCTACACAGAGAAATCCTATTTCAAAAAACTAAAAACAAACAAACAAACAAAAAAATTTAAGAGGACCTGAATGAAAGCGGGGGTGGGATGGGGGGGGGGAAGCACCTGCACGCCGAGTCATAATAAGAATTTCGGGGAGCAGTCTGGTCTCCAAATCCAAGAGTCTCAGACCACAGAATTAAGAGCTGTAACACTGGCCACCGCCAACAGTTAAGGGCCCCAATACCCAAAGCTTGTGAGAGGACCATCATGAGAAGTTGCCACCTGCTGCTGCCAAGTCCTAAGGGAAATTAAAATGCTAGAGCCTGAAGGAGGAACACACCCAGTGTCCTCTCTGGCCTTATGTGGGGATTCTAACTCAGGTCCTCCTGCTTGCACAGCAAGTTTCCTTACCCACTGAGCCATCCTCCCAGCTTCTCTCTTTCTCTCCCTTGCTCCTCTCTTCTGTACAGCCCAAGACAGCCTCAAACTTAAGGATTCTCTTGCCCCAGCCTCCTGGTGCTATAACTACAGGTATCTGCTACCATGCCTGGCTTTCAGTGCTTCCTATATGTAAAGAGGGCTTAGGTTTGGCCTTCTGCTTTCTCCACTCTGCACTGGAGCCTCAAGGAAGCACAACTTTTCTATCTTTAGTACTGGTGTAGTGCTTTGAAAATAGAGACATTAACTCAACATTTCATTATTCAGTTATACATTTTTTTTTTAAGATTTATTTATTTAGACAGTATTCTGCCTGCAATTGAGCTAGCACGCCAGAAGAGGGCACCAGATCTCATTGGAGATGGTTGTGAGCCATCATGTGGTTGCTGGGAATTGAACTCAGGACCTCTGCAAGAGCAGACAATGCTCTTAACCTCTGAGCCATCTCACCAGACCTACATTTATTTTTTGAGATAGGTTTTCACTCAACCCCTGGATGGCTTATAAATTGACCAGTGGCCTCAAGTGATTGGAAACTAAGAATTTTCAACCCTATTTCGAGATAAACTGGGTTTGAATAAACTACATAGCAAAGGTCTTATTATATAGCATGGGCTGGATTTTAATTCTTGGTCCTTCTGCCAAGGACCCAAATGCTGTCTCCCAAATGCTGGTATTACATGTATGTGCTCAAGGCACTCCTTACATACATGAAGTAATAATGTTCATCAGAGCAGATTCTCCTATTGTATCCACGTAAGCAGAGTCTCAGCAGGAAACAGACTGCTGGATGATGGCAGAGCTGTTCTGGAACAGGTTTTCTCACAAACATGATGACTTGTCAGATTGAAACAGGTTAAGGTGCTAGTGCTGAAGAGGGTAAGATCCTAGAAAGTAGAAATGAACACAGCTGCAACTTGGCAGAATTCTATTTTTAATGTCATGATAATAAGAAAGCTGCCGCCAATGCACAGAGAACACTTAGCAGTGCCAGCTTCCAACTGAGCCATTAAGGTAAGTGAAGAAGAAAGCTCTGAGGGAAAATATCCTTGGGAACCAAAACACAAATAAAACAAACAAAAACCAAAACCAACAAAACAAAAATAACCTTTGAATTTGAAGTTCTCCTTACAGTCTCAAAAACAGAAATACCAGAGCCTGGTAGCACACGCCCTGGGAGGCAGAGGCAGACGGATCTCTGAGTTCAAGGCCAGCCTGGTTTACAAAGTGAGTTTCAAGATAGCCAGGAATACACAGGGAAACCCTGCTTTCAAATCCAAAGTAAAATACCTCCCTATTTTTACAGCCAGGCACGGTGGCACACACCTTTAATCCCAGCACTTGGGAGGCAGAGGCAGGCAGGTTGCTGTGAGTTTGAGGCCAGCCTGGACTACAAAAGCAACTCCAGGACAGCCAGGACTGTTACACAGAGAAACCCTGTCTTGAAAAACCTAAACAATACCTCCCTATTTTTGAACTCAGGGTTTGTTGTTCTCGTGCTAATGCAACTTGTTCACGTATGACACCTTCCTGTAGTACTGCTTATTCTCACTACCTGGGTTTCAGAGAGGGTGAGAGGCTACTATCAGGATCACATTGAAGTTTCATAATTTAAGAGATAGATTAAAAAAAAAAAAAAAAGATTTCCCTTGTCCTTGCATTCCTTCCACAATTAGTCTAGAGTCTTTCTTTGTAGCTACATGTGTATGGCTCATGCAGGAGATGTGTGGATTGCATGCACACGTATGTAGTGGCCAGAGGGGGACACTGGGTGCCTTCCTCTACCACTCTGTGGCCATCTGAATAGGCTTGGTCCCCAGAGACTCATGTGTTTGAATGCTTGTCCAAGAGAGGGGCACCATTAGGTGGTGTGGCCTTGTTGGAGGGAGTGTGTAACTAAAGGGGTGGGCTTTAAAGTCTCCTATGCTCAAGCTCCGCCCAGTGTCTGAGTCCCTTTCTGCTGCCTGCAGATCAAGATGCTCAGCGTTTCTCCAGCATGAACTCTACCTGTCACTGCCATGGAACTCTGGGGTAACAAGTATATGCAGACATGCCAGGCTTTTCAGGTGGGTGTTGAGGATTTGAACCTCATGCTTGCACAGCAAGTGCTCTCACCCACGGAGCCATGTTCCTAGCCTCATCCTATGACCTTGTTTGATATATTTTCTCTCTCTCTCCATTTTACCAAATATAATGGAGCAATAGCAGATGTTCTTAATATCTGTAAAGTGTATATGAGGGTACATGATGGGGCTAACTGTGGAGAAAAAGGGTTTAACAAGGAGAGTTTATGTGACATAGAGGGAAAGAGATAGCAAGAGAGAAATAGGAATGATGAAGGGAACAGCAGTCCTGACACAGAAGGCAGCACTCAAGTTAACAGATGAGTAACAGTGGCAGAGGACTGGAATACAGCTCAGTGGCACAGCACTCAACGGCAGGGCATGGTGCTGCACGCCTTTAATCTCAGTACTCTGGAGGCAGAGGCAGGTGGATCTCTGTAAATCTGACATTGGCCTGACATACACAGTAATCCTGAGCAGTCACTCTAGCTAGCATATTTTAAACAGATGTATTTTACTAAGATTGGAGATTTTAGTTCTTTCTAAGAGCAGCTTAACCATTACCCAATTGATTCTGTCTAGAGGCTGGAGAGATGACTCAGCAGTTACGAGCACGCACTGGTCTGGCTGAGGACCTGAGTCCAGTTCCCAGCACCTACACCATCAGCTCATGATCACCTGTCACTCAAGCTCCAGGCCTCCCACCCCTTCTGCTTCTTCAGGGGCGGCACTCACGTGCAACGACCCCCCCCTCGACATGTACACATAATTTAAAGATCATAATAAAATCTAAATACCTATGGTCTGTACTTACCAACTATCTCACGCTGAGCAGCTAAGTTTACAGACTCTGGCCTTTTCCCTATGACACTGAGGAGCATGTTTTCATACATGGAAAAGCTGTCACTTCTCCTCCTTCCTTTCTTTTTTGAGGCAGAGCTTCATGGTGTAGCTCTGGCTGTCCTGGAACTCCCTGTGTAGACCAGGCTGGCCTCAAAATTACAGAGATCCACCTGCCTCTGCCTCTGAGTCCTGGGATTAAAGGTGTGCACCACTATGTCATGTGAAAGCTGTTTTATACATCTGGTCTCAAAACCAAAATCCACTTTTTTTTTTTTTTTAAGATTTATTTATTATTTATACAGTGTTCTGCATGCCAGATGTATACCTGCAGGCCAGAAGAGGACACCAGATCTCATTATAGATGGTTGAGAGCCCCCATGTGGTTGCTGGGAATTGAACTCAGGACCTCTGGAAGAGCAGCCAGTGCTCTTAACCTCTGAGCCATCTCTCCAGCCCCCCAAAACCCACTTTTATTTGGGAACTTAAACTTCTCTTTATGACTCAAAGCCAGTGATGTAATGGTCTAAAGTGGGACATTATTTCTGAAGGTACCCTTCTTAGCTGTGTCATTACTGTCTCTTTAAATCTCTCTACTGACTCCTTTTCCACACGCACTACTCTTTCTCCTTCGTATCAAACATTAATAAAAAGAGGAAGATAGCTCAGTGATTAAGAGAGCTTGCTGACTTTCTATAAGACCAGAGTTCAAGCCTCTCCATAACCTGCTGTTGTAGTCTTATTTTTTCTTTTCTTTCTTTCTTTTTTTTTTTTTTTTTTTTTGAGACAGGGTTTCTCTGTGTAGCCTTGATTGTCCTGGACTTGCTTTGTAGACCAGGCTGGCCTCCAACTCACAGCAATCTGCATGCCTCTGTCTCCCAAATGCTGGGATTATAGGCCTGCACCACCATGCCCGCCCCCCACTTCTTCTCCTTCTTCTCCTCCTCTTCTTCTTCTAAGATTTATTTATTTATTATGTATACTGTGTATACCTGCAGGCCAGAAGAGGGCACCAGATGTCATTCTAGATGGTTGTGAGCCACCATGTGGTTGCTGGGAATTGAACTCAGGACCTCTGGAAGAGCAGCCAGTGCTCTTAACCTCTGAGCCACCTCTCCAACCCAATTTTTCTTTTTCTTTCTTTCTTTTTTTTTTTTTTTCTCAGTTTTTCGAGACAGGGTTTCTCTGTGTAGCCTTGACTGTCCTAGACTCACTTTGTAGACCAGGCTGGGCTCGAACTCACATCGATTCTCCTACCTCTGCCTCCCAAGTACTGGGATTAAAGGCATGTTCGCCACCACGCCCGGCTCAATTTTCCTTTTTCAAAAACTGCTATCACCAAGTGTGGTGGTGAACATGCCTTTAATCCCAACACTCAGGAGGCAGAGGCAGGTGGATGACTGTGAGATCGAGGCCAACCTGGATGACAAAGCGAGTCCAGGACAGCCAAGGCTACACAGAGAAACCTTGTCTCAAGAAAACAACAAACAACCCCCCCAAAACAAACTAACAAAAAAGAAGAGACATTAAATAAAAATAAAAATAAAAATAAAAATAAACCAGCCACCCGCCACTGCGCCTGACCATCCCGTTGGCTGGTGCATTCCAGTGGTGAGCTGACAGTAAGCCCCAGCTTTTAGGAAACAGGCTTGTCCTACATGTGGATGACTCTGTGCCGAGAGCATGGGGACAGCCTAGAGATAAAAAAAAAAAAAAAAAAAAAAAAGCCGGGCGTGGTGGCGCACGCCTTTAATCCCAGCACTCGGGAGGCAGAGGCAGGTGGATCGCTGTGAGTTCGAGGCCAGCCTGGTCTACAAAGCGAGTCCATGATGGCCGAGGCTACACAGAGAAACCCTGTCTCAAAAAACCAAAAAAAAAAAAAAAAAAAACCAAAAAAAAATAAAAAAAATAAAATAAAAATAAAAATAAAAAAAGAACCACCTGGCCTACATAGTGAGTTCTAAAACAGCTAGGGCTATGTACAGAAATCCTGTTTCAAAACTAAACATACCCCCCATAGCTGCTGTCTTCCTGATACACTTTGTAGTACTGTATTCAGTGCTGTATCTTAGGAGCAGCACTGCCTAGAAAACATGATAAGCTACTTTTTTTTTTTTTTTTTTTTTTTTTTTTTGGCCAGTTTTTAAAAAATCTTTTCTCCCCTGTAACTACTTTATCAACATGATTCGGTTTTATTTCCCCAATAATAGAAGATTTGTAGCTGGGTGTGTTAGCACACACCTGTGTTCCCAAACCTGAGAGGCAGAAACAGGAGGATCAGCTCAAGGCCAGCCTGAGACATAAAGGGATTCTCAGTCCTTTAAGTAAGTATTCTAATCGGTTTGATACCGAGCTGAATGAAATCAGGCTTAGCTCACAGGTATGCCTGTCATCGTTATTCATGTTTTGGTCTTTTTCTGATCACGCACATTTGACCTCATGTGGCGTTGCATTAGGGCTATATATATATATATATATATTTTTGGTTTTTTGAGACAGGGTTTCTCTGTGTAGCATTGGCCATCCTGGACTCACTTTGTAGACCAGGCTGGCCTCGAACTCACAACGATCCACCTGCCTCTGCCTCCCGAGTGCTGGGATTAAAGGCGTGCGCCACCACGCCCGGCTCAAGGGCTATATTCTATGGACAGTTATTCTAGATTTCCAATTGCTTCAGAAATTATTACTGCTACAGTACTATGATACCACACTAGTCAAACTTTAGATTATTTGTCCCCTGAAGACAACACTGTAGTAAGAATTTTGGTTTCTTTTTTCTTTCTTTTATTAAAAAATATTTTATTTAATTTTCATTTACGTGCATTGGTATGAGGGTGTCAGATCTTGGAGTTACAGTTGTGAGCTGCCATGTGGTCCTGGGAATTGAACCCTGGTCCTTTGGAAGAGCAGGCAATGTTCTTAACCACTGAGCCTTCTCTATTTATTTATTATGTATACAGTGTTCTGCCTGTATGTACACCTGCAGGCCAGAAGAGGACATCAGGTCACATTATAGATGGTTGTGAGCCACCATGAGGTTGCTGGGAATTGAACTCATGATCTCTGGAAGAGCAGTCGGTGCTCTTAACCTCTGAGTCATCTCTCCAGCCCACTGAGCCATCTCTTTAGCCCCCGAATTTTGGTTTCTTAAAACAAACAAAAAAACTTAGTTATTTCTGTGACGGCTTCTGTTTTAACCCCAGGTGTGGGGTATGGGGCCGCTTCAGTCTGACCACAGCCACTGTGACAGTCTCATGCTCTAGGAGGGGCTAAATTTCTGCCAGCTGCAGATAGTTTGGTCCTGGGGACTCTGGAGAGGGAATAAATGCCAGAGCCTAGAGAGGGGCTGCAGTGGCTGCTGCTCCTGCTCCTGCTGCTGCTGCCGGGTACTATGACGATGAAGATTGGACTTGTCCTAGGGTCCGGAGGCCCCCAATCAGCAGAAAGTAGTCTAAAGACGTCTCCTCCTGTTTTCCCTCTCACCTCCTTTCTCTCTACCTAGTGGGGGGGGGGGAGTTGGAAGGGATTAAGGTGGAATAAGGGTTGGAAGGATGGTAGATATAACCCAATAAGATAGGCGCCCCCAAAACACTGCCTCCACAACACTCATATCATATGAAACACCTCAAAGAGCTAGACTCCTGGCTCTGTGTCAAACGAGTGCTAACCCAGAGACAAAGCCAGTTATGTCATGAAGTAACCCTGCGTCCCAGGAAGGACAGGCTGCTCATTTTGCTAATCAAATATGCTAGTGGAGGAGCTGCAACAGAAAGGCCAAAGCTATTTTTAAAAGCAAGTTTTCTGTTTGTTTGTTTTTTCCTTTGGTTTTTCGAGTCAGGGTCTCTCTGTGTAGCCTTGGCTGTCCTGGACTAGCTTTGTAGACCAGGCTGGCCTTGAACTCACAGCGATCTGCCTGCCTCTGCCTCCTGAGTGCTGGGATTAAAGGCGTGCGCCACCACGCCCAGCTGTTTGTGGTTTTATTGTTGCTGTTGTTGTTGCAGTTAATTGTTATCTGTATGGGCTAGGAAGCCAATAACTGACACAAAGAGACTGAAATGTAATTCAAAGCTGCAAGCACTATGGCTGGGCAGAATCTAAACTGCTACTAATCTGCTAGTAAACTAATCTAAACCTATGTCCTTATAACCTACATATATCCCAAGCTCTTGCCAATCTGATGATCTCTGGGTAGCTTCTCTCCATCAACTCACTCTGTCTACTGTCCCCTCAACTGCCAACTCCAGCTCCCCCTCCTCTTCTGGAAGCCCCGCCTTCCATTTCCTGTCCTTCTGCCCAGCTGATTTACTGACAACGGCTACATCCAGTCAAGACATTCCTCCACAGTTTTTTTTCTTTTCTTTTTAGCAAAAGCAGGACAAGGTTCTTAGTAAAAACCTTTGGAGTGAGATGTAATGGGTTGGCTCCAGTTGGTCCATTCACACGGTGTGTTATTTAAATAGCTCTTGAAATTGTGATAAAATATTCTGGAATATGCAAAATGTACAGGTTATGCCAAGCATAGTAGTGCATTCCTTTAATCCCAGCACTCAGGAGGCAGAGGTAGGTGGGTCTCTCACGTAGAGGCTAACTGGTCTACAGAGTGCGTTCCAGGATATCCAAACCTATACAAGAAAAACCCTGTCTTAGAAAACAAAACAAAAAAGTGCAGGCAATAGTTTTATGAATTTTAAGGAAGTAGTATTTTAGTCAAAATATATAAACCCCATGGCTATTTTTTTTTGAAGTACAGACTTTCACTTTATGTATGCTTGATATATAGTTTTGGGATTTTCAGTCCTGGTGATAGAACTCAGGGTCCCATGCATGCTAGATAATCATCCTGTCACTGAGCTACACACCTGATCCCATGTTATTGTTTGGTTGTTAAGATTCATTTTTAATTATTCTATGTGTGTGTCTAAGGAGTGTGTGCATGTGAGTGCAGGTGCCCATGGGAGCCAGAGAGGGGTGAGATCAGCATCTACACACAGGCATGGTAGACACTCTGAAAACAGTACAAGTGCCACCTGTCTCTACAGTGACTTCAGGAACACCAGTGCCGCCTGTGTCTGCAGTGACTACAGGAACACCGGTGCCGCCTGTGTCTGCAGTGACTACAGGAACACCGGTGCCGCCTGTGTCTGCAGTGACTACAGGAACACCGGTGCCGCCTGTGTCTGCAGTGACTACAGGAACACCGGTGCCGCCTGTGTCTGCAGTGACTACAGGAACCACGGTGCCGCCTGTGTCTGCAGTGACTACAGGAACACCGGTGCCGCCTGTGTCTGCAGTGACTACAGGAACACCGGTGCCGCCTGTGTCTGCAGTGACTACAGGAACACCGGTGCCGCCTGTGTCTGCAGTGACTACAGGAACACCGGTGCCGCTGTGTCTGCAGTGACTACAGGAACACCGGTGCCGCCTGTGTCTGCAGTGACTACAGGAACACCGGTGCCGCCTGTGTCTGCAGTGACTACAGAACACCGGTGCCGCCTGTGTCTGCAGTGACTACAGGAACACCGGTGCCGCCTGTGTCTGCAGTGACTACAGGAACACCGGTGCCGCCTGTGTCTGCAGTGACTACAGGAAACACCGGTGCCGCCTGTGTCTGCAGTGGACTACAGGAACACCGGTGCCGCCTGTGTCATGCAGTGACTACAGGAACACCGGTGCCGCCTGTGTCTGCAGTGACTACAGGAACACCGGTGCCCGCCTGTGTCTGCAGTGACTACAGGAACACCGGTGCCGCCTGTGTCTGCAGTGACTACAGAACACCGGTGCCGCCTGTGTCTGCAGTGACTACAGGAACACCGGTGCCGCCTGTGTCTGCAGTGACTACAGGAACACCGGTGCCGCCTGTGTCTGCAGTGACTACAGGAACACCGGTGCCGCCTGTGTCTGCAGTGACTACAGGAACACCGGTGCCGCCTGTGTCTGCAGTGACTACAGGAACACCGGTGCCGCCTGTGTCTGCAGTGACTACAGGAACACCGGTGCCGCCTGTGTCTGCAGTGACTACAGGAACACCGGTGCCGCCTGTGTCTGCAGTGACTACAGGAACACGGTGCCGCCTGTGTCTGCAGTGACTACAGGACACCGGTGCCGCCTGTGTCTGCAGTGACTACAGGAACACACGGTGCCGCCTGTGTCTGCAGTGACTACAGGAACACCAGCTCCGCCTGTGTCTGCAGTGACTACAGGAACACCGGTGCCGCCTGTGTCTGCAGTGACTACAGGAACACCGGTGCCGCCTGTGTCTGCAGTGACTACAGGAACACCGTGCCGCCTGTGTCTGCAGTGACTACAGGAAACACCAGTGCCGCCTGTGTCTGCAGTGACTACAGGACACCAGTGCCGCCTGTGCTGCAGTGACTACAGGAACACCGGTGCCGCCTGTGTCTGCAGTGACTACAGGAACACCAGTGCCGCCTGTGTCTGCAGTGACTACAGGAACACCAGTGCCGCCTGTGTCTGCAGTGACTACAGGAACACCAGTGCTGCCTGTGTCTGCAGTGACTTCAGGAACACAAGTGCCGCCTGTCTCTATGACTTCAGGAACACAGTCCATCAGAAGCACCACTCTGAGTCAGAGGCGGATCATTAGGCTGCGGAGGTGTCAACACCAAAGAACCTTTGCTCCTCTGGAACTAAGGCACACTTCTGCCACGCACGTTGTCAAATGCCTGCAGTTCCTATGGGCACCGTGTGCGCATGCCCTACCTTTGTTTTTATTTTGAGACAAGGTGTCACTAAAATGCTTTGATTAGCCTTGAACGTATGTAGCCCAGGTTGGCCTCAAACTTATAGCTGTCTATCAGAGCACAGTTCAAGAACGGAATTGTGTGAGAGTTCTGAGTGCGTGGGAGAGAACTCTGAGAAAGCATGAATCCCATGACTTCAGTTTCTTCAAAACACAGTTGCTCTGGGAATGGGTTGTCGTACTCCTCCCAGGTGGAGCAGGAAGGGGTGCATTTACTTCAGCTGTGGTTAGTTATGTGCCTCTATGGAAAAACATGGTTTTGCCACTTGCAGCTCGTTCTCTGATTGAACACCTTACTCATGTGATTCTTAACCTGCAGAGTATACATTCTCTGATGGCGCTGAGTAAAGGTGGCTACAGCATGCGACTGCAATCTGCCTCATTTTTAGGCCCCACTCTCCCAGGTTCATGCCACCAACTACAGCAGTAAACAGTCCTCTTGCCTCATCTTCCTGAGACTGCCTGACGGCACGCACCCAGCTTGCATATATTCTTCATCTGTCTCTTATCCTACATCGCTTTCTTTTCTGTAACAGTACTGCCTCTTCCACCGATTTCACAGATTTCAAGTATTTTGTTCACACAAAGAAGTCCCAGTATCTAAAAATACCAGCTAGTATCTAGTGGGTTTTCAAAAAATAAATATTCGTAAAATTAACAAAAATGTTTATTAAACGTAAAAAAATTTTTTAGACTGGGTCTCACTGTAGCTCGTGCTGGCCTCACACTCTCTTACGTACATACCAAAGAAGACCGTCAGCTTCTAAGCCTCCTGCTCCCACCTCCAGAGCTGGGGCTCGAGGCTTGAACTCTGCTCCTCAGTGTGTACTGTTAGGATCAAACACTGGGCTTCTGGCACGCTAGGCAAACACAGCATCAACTGAGATGTTTTAAAAGGACATGGCTTTGCACCATGAGATCTGAGTTCGACTCCTCAGCGCACACACAAAAAGCCAGGCATGGCTATGTGTGCCTATAACCTAGCACTGCGGAGCATAAGCAGGAGGCTCCCTAGGCTGGAGAGCTGTCGGGAGGATCACTGGCAGCCAACCTAGCTTAAAGGTCACACTTCCGGTTCAGTGAGAAACCCTACTTCAGGGCATATGACACTGGACATCTTGCTCTGACCTCCATATCCACACACATGGGCACACACCACGCACTAATGGGATACCATCCCCACGCACACATTCTTTGGGGTGTGTGTTTATTTGTGTGAATGTTTTGGCTAGCATGTATGTATGTGCACCATGTGAGTGTCTGGTACTCACAGTCAGAAGAGGGAGCTGTAGGTCCCAGAACTGGATACTGCCAGCCTTGAGCTGGGTGCTGAGAAATGAACCTGGGTCCTCTGTAAGAACAACAAGCACTCTTAACCACTGAGCCATTGCTGCAGTTCCAACATCATGTTTTTAAAAAGTACCTCAGGGCTGGGTGCAGTGGTACACACTGAAATCCCAGCACTTGGGGAGGCAGAGGCAGGCAGATCTCAGTGAGTTTGAGGCCAGCCTGTTGTATAAAGTGAGTCCAGCACTTGCTACACAGTCAAGGCTACACAGAGAAACCTTATCTCAGAAAAAAACAAAAAACACACAGTACTTACTGCTCTTCCAGAGGCTCTGACCTGGTTCCCACTGCCCACAGCAGCCACACTTCTTGGCCCATAGCTGCTTATAACCCTAGTTCTGAAGCTTTCCTATGGCCTCTGAGTGCAGATATAGACACACAAATAAAAATAAGTCACTTTTTTTTTTTTGTTTTGTTTTTCGAGACAGGGTCTCGATGTGTAGCCTTGGCTGTCCTGGACTCACTTTGTAGACTAGGCTGGCCTTGAACTCACAGCGATCCACCAGCCTCTACCTCCCAAGTGCTGGGATTAAAGGCGTGCACCACCACGCCTGGCTTTTTTTAAGTTTTTAAAAAATTTATTATGTATACAGTATTCTGCCTGCATGTACACCTGCAGGCCAGAAGGGAGCACCAGATCTCGTTATAGATGGTTGTGAGCCACAATGTGGTTGCTGAGAATTGAACTCATGACCTCTGGAAGAGCAGTCAGTGCTCTTAACCTCTGAGCCGTCTCTCCAGCTCATTAATCACTTTTTTGTTTTGTTGTTCAAGACACAGTTTCTCTATGTAGCCCTGGCTATCCTGGACTCTCTTTGTAGACCAGGCTAGTCTCAAACTCACAGCCATCTGCCTGCCTTTGCCTCCGAGTGCTAGGATTAAAGGCATGTGCCACTATGCCCCACTCAGCCACTTCTAATTAGAATCACATTAGCTTTCCACTATGATAAGGTCTATAAAACTTATTTAGTGCTGTTATTTTTCCCTCCCTACATTATTGTGGTAAGATCAAAACAGAGTCTCCCATTTCTATTCTGGGATTTGCCTGAGTCACAAGGTAGTCTTGGCAACCCACTCTGTTCTATCTCTCAGTTTACTGAGCCTGCTGGGAACTGCCAGCCAACTAGAACGAGGGACCTTTTCCTTCCCTAACTCTTAAAGCCCCAAATTACGAGGGTGTGGTTTAACAACAGACATAAATTACTGCAACTAGATTTTCCACAGACTGGTTGGGGGCTTGGAGGGAAGACATCTTCCCCCTGACTTCAAGGCTGGTAGAAAGGGTAGACTTTACAATATAACTAAGTAAATCCAATGTCTGCCTAACACGTATTTTTTAACAAAATACACCCTTTCTGTATTCCTACTATATATGAATACCCCAAAACCTCAAGTGTGAGTAAACGAATGTGACTGATCTGACCCTGGCAAAGTACAATTTAAATATATACATATGGGTACAGGGTTGCTTCCTGCCAGATATGATTATTTGTGCAGCCTTATGTGGTCTTAAATTCCTCTTGCTTTTGCAGTCAGCATCCTCTCTCACAACCGTGCAATGCATTAGGGCTCCTAATCCACCCACCCCACTCCACCACACCTTCTGACACAATGACTCTGTACTCACACCGATGGAAAAAGCAGCAAAGCTCTGGGGATGCGGTCCTGCAGCTCTCACACGGGTCTGCTGCTAAGCAAAACCTCTCTGCCACTCTTGACTTGGCCGAGTTCCGCTCTTGGCTCAGGGTTAGCGATCTGGTACGATCTAGGAGGCTTAGGACCCAGGGGGCGCCTTTCAGCTGAAAAACACCTCGGCTGCAGCAAGCTAGCTGGGAAGCTCCCAGTTCTAAAGAGAAGCTGTTTACCAGAACAGAGTAACAAGGGCTGGTCTGACTGCAAGGCTGGGAACTACGAGATACAAGCGCTGCCAAAGGGACCCCATTTGGACACTTGCAAGCCAGGAGAGGAGAGGATGCTGCTGCCTTGGGTACACACATTTCTTCTCAGCAACATGCTTCTGGCAGAAGCCTATGCATCTGGAGGTGAGATTACAATTATTTTTTTTCCTTTCTGCAAGCAACTTAACGAAGCAGAACGGGTAGAGCCGCCCCCCCCCTCCCCGGTTTCCCAAATGCTGCCGGGGTGACAGAGAAGGGCGCTTTCTGCTGTTTTCTTGTTATCCTACGAAAGCTTTTATTCTCTCCTCTCTCTCTCTCCTTTCTTGCCAGAGGCTTGCAGCTCCATCTTTGCCATTAAGAACAAAGACAAGTAGTCACTTTCTCTTTCCCTTTCCTTGTATATGAGTGGATGGACCCTGGGAATTCATTTCTTCCACTCCCCAGAGTCCTGCCCTTTTAAAGTCCTAGTGTGGCAGGCGCACAGACCTCCTCCTCCTCCCCTCTCCAGCCTCCTCCTGTGGCTCTCCGCTGAGGGGAGTGGGAGCTGAAGAGATGAGGCAGATTCCCTCTGCTGGAGTCTCTCTTGAATCTTTTGCTTCACTGAATCAAAGGCTTTTGTGGAATTCTCTTGGGAGCTGGTGCTGTCAAACTAGCAGAAGGTGGCCGTTTTCGTGGAGAAAGGAACATCAGTTTATGTAACATTGACTTCTCAACACTGGGATGACTTCCAGGTCTGACTGCCCAAAACCAAACTCACCATCTCCTCAGAAAGACCTTAGCCGGGCTTCCTGCACCTCCACCTCCATAGTGGTCCCAAGTCCAAGATTAACAACCCTTTTCACTTGTGCAGCGATCCCAAGCTTAAAAAAAAAAAAAAAAAAAAGCTAAGTCTCTGGGTGTTGTTGTCTGTGGACCAGAGGCAGCTAGGGGCATGACACGCAATCTCCACTTTCACTCTTGAGGTACACGGGGCTTTACCCCCTTGGGGCCAAGAGAGCCGCACTCAGGGTCCTGGGCGGGTTCCTCTTCCTCACAGGCTGCTTCTGGGACAACGGCCACTTGTACCGGGAGGACCAGCCCTCGCCCGCGCCGGGTCTCCGCTGCCTCAACTGGTTAGCCGCACAAAGCAGCCTCGTGTTGCTCGCCGAGCCCAGTGAGTGTCCGCTCGGGGAGGCGGGCGGGGTTGGCGGGCGGCGGCCGCGGCCCTTGAACGCCTCTTCTCCCCCCACCTCAGGCCCCGGCAACCACAACTACTGCCGGAACCCGGACCAGGACCCGCGCGGGCCCTGGTGTTACATCAGCAGCGAGACCGGCATCCCTGAAAAGCGGCCTTGCGAGGACGCGCATTGCCCAGGTACCCTCCCGGGACCCCGCGGTAAGGGACGCCGGACCCTAGGCACTAAGCAGCAGCGGCTACATCCGGCGCTGCGCACGTGCGGCAGCTCGACGCCCACCCCGCCCCGTCCCACCCCCGCGCCGTCCGATTGGTCAGAACTATCTCCAGGCCGCGCAGCCCAACGCCCATTGGCTGCTGAGGCATTCGGAGTGAGCTCATCCTCCGCTAGCACTTGTAAACAACAGTGGGAGGCAGCTCGCCCCTCCCGCAAAGCGCCCCACCAGCCTTTACTGTGTGTTGTGAGCCAGGCACCGTGCTCAAAATCCCGGGGAAGAAGCAGTGTGAGGGATCTGAGTCACCCAGAAGTTGGGCGATCTGCCAAAGGCAAACGAGGGTGTGCAAATTCGAATCCAAAGCTTTCAGACTTCGGAAAAGTAGGACAGTTCTCTAGGATTAAATGAGGCGATCAAGGTCAAGCACTTAACACTGGGATTGGCACAAATCTTGCACTCAGTGTGGATTGTCTCCTGATGCAAAAATGGGTGTTCTCTGGAGAAACCCTCCTAGCAAGCCCAGCGGGGTGTTGGAAGGTAGCAAGGACTTGAAGAGCCAGGTGGGAGGCTGGAGAGAGGGTGTTGTTTTCTTGTGACCCTTTTCTCACATTTGCCTTGTATCACATCCCAGCCACCGTGCAGCCCCTTTCAGGTCTGATCTTGTCCGAGGGGCAGGAGAGTTGGTTTTTTCCTTTCTGTTTTTGAGACAGTCTCACTGTGCAGCCTGGGACTCAGAGAGACCCTCCGGCCTCTGCCTCCTGAGCACGTCTAGGGAAACATTTTAGGGTGGACCCTTCCCCTAATGCCCCCAACACTCAGGTCAGGTTTAGCTGTAAAATGTCCTCAGGGCAGTCTCTGATGAGAACTATTCCTCACCTCACCTCTAGAGACCACTTCCCCGGCACCACTAGCCTCTACAAGGGAGCTGCAAGAGAAGTCTGAGGCACCGGGTGACGATGAGGCACAGGTGTTCCCTCCTGCTAACGCCCTGCCAGCCAGGAGTGAGGCAGCAGCAGTGCAGCCAGTGATCGGGATCAGTCAGCGTGTGAGGACGAACTCCAAAGAAAAAAAGGACCTGGGAACTCTGGGTATGGCTGCCCCTGGCCACTGCCTTTGTTGGTATTTGTCAGATGATGTCATTCGCTGATTGTTTGGGGGGTGTGGCTAATAGGACTTTGTGTCCTGTCCTTTGCAGGCTATGTGCTGGGCATTTCTATGATGGTGATCATCATCGCCATTGGTGTGGGCATCATCTTGGGCTACACTTACAAGAGGTGAGTGTCGCCTGCCTCTTCCTGGCTCTCTTGGAATAGTGCTAAGGAAAGGATACAGTATCCGTTCAACCTCTCTCGGCTCTTTCAAAAGGAAGTTGGGTATTGAAGGAAGAAAAACCAGATCAAGAGTAGAGATTTGGTTTTAGTCACTACCAGGTGACTTAGACTTTGGACCTACAGGGCAAGGACTTAGCTGTTGAGTTGCTCCCCTGCTCTCCCCTCCCCCCCCCCAGACTAGGTCGCCATCTTTGGCCCGACTGGCACTGAGTAAGTCCTTTGAGAGGACTTATTCATAATCCTGCCTCAACCTCCTGAAGTGTGAGATCCATGAGCATGTGTCACCATGCTCTGAAGGAGACAAGATTGTTGAGGTTTAAAGTTCTGCTATTAAGAAGGGTGTGATGGTTCACGCCTACCACAACCCAGGAAAGAGCTTTACAAGTTTGCAGGCTGTGAGGCCCTGTTTCAAAAGTAACACGTGATCTTTAATCTCATCAGGGAGGGGGTGAATTGTGGTAGCACAATTTGGGTTTGTAGCCCCAGATCTTGCAGTCTCACAGTTTGGGCTTGAGTTTTATCAATGGGGTGTCTTCTAGGGGAGGGAGAAGAAAACAATGATTACAAAAGAAAAGCATAGGCCGGGTGTGGTGGCGCACGCCTTTAATGCCAGCACTCGGGAGGCAGAGGCAGGCGGATCGCTGAGTTGGAGGACCAGCCTGGTCTACAAAGTGAGTCCAGTACTGCCAAGGCTACACAGAGAAACCCTGTCTTGAAAAACCAAACAAAAAAAGAAAAGAAAAGAAAACCATTTTGCTACTCCTTACCTGACTTGAGAACAGGGGCAGATCTGCAGCTGGACTGCAGGCAAAGGAATGCTTAGTATGAAAGGTCCTAGAAGCCACATGGGGCAAGTCACTCATAATCAGAGATGTGTGTACTTCTAAGAATCCAAGCCTTTGTTACTGTACTGGCTGTTCTTGGACAAAATCTGAGCATTTGACTTCCAGCCCCAAGGATCAGCTGTTTGTCTGTGGCTGGAGAAGCCTTCCTGTAAGGGAAGTCAGACGTGATCTGCATTGTTCCGCAGCAGGAGCCACGTCAGAGTCATGTTGACATGTCTCAGCCATCGTTTTATTTTATTTTTTTAGAGACTTACTTATTTATGAATATGAGTGCTCTATTTGCATGCACACTTGCATGACACAAGAGGACATCAGAATCCCATTACAGATAGTTGTGAGCCACTGAGTGGTTGCTGAGAGTTGAACTCAGGACCTTTGGAAGAGAAGTCAGTGCTCTTAACCGTTGAGCCATCATCTCTCCAGCTTCCTCAACCATCATTTTAGAAACCCAAAGTGTTCTTAGAGTCAGCTGCATCGGAGATTGAAAAGGGGAAATGTGGCATAATCACTACGACAGCAGCAGTGTTCTCAGGTGCGTCTCCTGCTCCATTCTTTGTTTTGAGACAGAGTCTCAGGTAATTCAGGCTGGCCTTAAAGTCACTCTATAGCAGAAAATGACCTTAAACTTTTGTGGAGGTGTTTTTGTCGTTTTGGTTTTTTGGAGACAGGGCCTCGATGTGTAACTCTGGCTGTCATGGATCTCTCGAGGTAGACCAGGGTGGCCTTGAACTCACAGAGAAATTCCTTCTGAGTGCTAGGATTAAAGTCGTATATCACCAAGCCCAGTTCTACAGCCTGCTGTTCTTCCCAGTTCTCAGACGAGGACACATGAGGCAAGAGAGAATAGGTCCTCTGTCTGGTTACACAGCCAGGACATGGTGGCGCAAACTGCCATCTGTGTGACTGGGCAGGTTGCTTCTTGTTAGTAGACCAAAGCATTTCTGTGGGGCAAAGGTGTGTGGCTGCTTAGTGCATGGCTCACAGAGAGTAGCTGCTGAGCTTACCGGTAAGCACATGTGGCTGAACTTGACGGTGGGTACCTGACTAGCTCCTTACCTAGTCTGGGCCTCAGTTTGCTCACCAAGGGGGCACGAGTCAGAGATGATGAACCTGGCGTTCTGAGGGTTCTGAAAAGGCCACTGTGGACTGGGCTGCTTTAAATCCCAGCTCTACCATTTGTTTGAACAAATGACTTTGTGGGCTTCTATGAGTTTCCATGAGTCAGAGAGCAGAGAGGTTCAGAGTCAGGAACCATTGATCTGAGAGAGAGCATCCTGACTCCCAGACTGAGGTTGTGACCCACAGAAGCAGCACCGTTGACTCGCTGGTCTAGGGACACCTGCTCTCACATTTAAAGTCTGAAGAAACAGTGTAGTTGCTCTACCTGTGCATTGACCCAAACCCTGCAGAACTGAGCCCTGAAAATGTCCTCTCTTCCTCAGCCTGGCAATCTTGTGTGACAGTTTTCAGACCTTCCAGGTGCTTGAACTAACTGCCCCTAATTCCAAGCTGGTGCCAAGTGTAGAAGCCAGGTCCTTTTCTTTTAGTTTTACTCTTTTAGGCTGTCATGGGGCTGCCACATGACCTTGAGTTTACTTCCCTGTAACCGCAGGGGGAAGGCACTAAGTCACCAGACTCCCTGTCACTAACCTCTGGACCGCCCCCTTCCTTAGCAAACACGCTCTGAGAACAACCTGTACAACAGGAAACCACAGGTGGGCTAGAAACAAGCTCCGAGCCTCCACCTCCCGCCATGTAGGGAACAGATGCCAGGGCAGTAGCTGTACGTTGAAACGTCATTTCGGGCAACTTCTGCCTGGTAGGCTATTTCCCCCTGCACATCCAGCCACACAAGAGTATGATTGTTGAACACTGTTCTGTAAGCACAGGACAATAATCAGATACTAATCACAGTAGCCATGGTTGTTTCATGCTTTCTTGATGAGTCAGGCCCTGCTGTATGCCTTCTGTGCCCAAGGCTCATCGTGTCCCTTGAAGCACTTGTCCTTATGAGGAGCTGGGACCTATAAGTGCTTAAGCATTATGTCCTCAGCACCCAGACTACACCATCTGGGGTTTTGATGTGTTTGTTTCTTGTTTTGTTTGTTTGTTTTAGTTTTTTGTTTGTTTGTTTGCTTTTTCCGAGACAGGGTTTCTCTGTGTAGCCTTGACTATCCTGGACTCGCTTTGTAGACCAGGCTGGCTTTGAACTCACAGTGATCCGACTGCCTCTGTCTCCCGAGTGCTGGGATTAAAGGCATGCGCCACCACGCCCAGCTTCTTGTTTTGTTTTGAGATAGGTTCTTACTCTTTAACCCAGGCTGGCCAGGAAAACACACTCTCCCTCATTTATTTACTTATGGTGTCTATGCACTGTGTCCTTGAAGACCAGAGAGGGCATTGGGCCCTCAGGAGCTGGGGTTACAGATGGTTGTGAACCATCTAGTCTGGGTCCTCTGAAAAAGCAGCTAGTGCTCTAAGGCTATTGAGCCATCTCTCCAGCCACTTTAAAAATCATTTTGTTTGCCGGGCGTGGTGGCGCATGCCTTTAATCCCAGCACTCGGGAGGCAGAGGCAGGCGGATTGCTGTGAGTTCGAAGCCAGCCTGGTCTACAAAGTGAGTCCAGGATGGCCAAGGCTACACGGAGAAACCCTGTCTCGAAAAACCAAAAAAAAAAAAAAAAAAAAAAAAAAAAAAATTCATTTTGTTTGCTGGGCGTGGTGGCACACACCTTTAATCCCAGCACTCAGGAGGCAGAGGCAGCAGATCTCTGGGAGTTGGAGGCCAGCCTGGTCTACAAAGCAAGTCCAGGACAGCCAAGGCTACACAGAGAAACCCTGTCTCCGAACACTCCCTTGCCACCCCCACACCCCAAAAATTACTTATTTATGTGGGTGTTTTTTCTGCATGTCTGTCTGCACCATGTGCACATCTGGAGGGCTATGAGTTGTTATGTGGTTGCTGGGAAGCATACCTGGGTCCTTTGAAGGAGCAGCAAATGTTCTTAACTGCTGAGCCAGGAATTTGTGGTCTTTTTGCCTCGATTTCCTGAGTGCCTGGATTACAGGCATGAGGCGTGAGCCACCATGTCTGGCTGGACAGGAAGCTGTATCTAAAGACTGGCTGTTATCTCCAGAAAGTCTGTTAAAACCTAGTAGCCTCATCTAAACTTAAATCACTCAGGGTAGTAGAGAAGAGAGGAACTTCTCTGAGAATGACTGAGTTTAGAAATCAAATAAACCCAAGATCATCTTCTGGAATTCCCCCTAGTTGTTGCTGCCACACTAGGCATATTATTTAGTCATTAGGTTGGGAGGGAGCTCTGATGCCCCTCCCAGCACTGGTCTGTCTGTTTTTCTTTCTCTTTAAAAGATTTATTTAGTTACTATGTATCCAGTATTCTACCGGGCCCGGACCTCATTATAGGTGATTATGAGCCACCATGTACTTGCTGGGAATTGAACTCATGACCTCTGGGAGAGTAGCCAGTGCTCTTAACCTCTGAGCCATCTCTCCAGCACCATACTGGTATTTCTTTAGAGGATACTATTGCCTGGTTTAAATCCTAGCTCTGCTCTTGCTTGAACAAGGAGTATAATAACCCTCCCTTTCTCCCTCCCTCCCTCCCTCCCCCCTCCCTCTCTCCTCCTCCCTCTTCCCTCCCTCCCCCTCCCTCTTTCCCACCTCCTACCTTCAGCCTCTTCAGGTCTGAGATGATAATGGATGGTGCATAGGTCTCTTGTGAGGAGGAATCAGCCTGCTTTGAGTACACAGTTGTGTGTCAGTACAGTAGCCACTTGCTACTGGGAAAACTTGCCCAGAGCAGCAGTCGGGCAGAGTGGCTTCTGATTTGGAAACAGCTGCAGCTCAGAGTAATCACTGAAGAAACCTGCACTGCCTTGAAGGGGTCTCTATTTCCCTAACCTAGGAGTAGGAAGCCAGAGGCAGGTAGCAGCTGTTTCTTCGCGTCTCTTCTTTCTGGCCAGCCCAACATAGGCAGGGCAATCCGGACAAGTCTTGAACTCTGCACAGCCTTGGGGCTTGGCTGATGGAGAAAGCTTCCCAGAGCTGGGAAGGATGGGCAGGCACCAGCTTTTTTCCTGGGAGGAAGAGCTGAAGATGGGGGTGGAAGGGAACTCTTTGTCCTGGTAACTTAGGCCACTGAGGTGCAGCCAGGCCTTGGCTAGGGCAGCTCCCTGTCCCTGCTGAGTGCTGTCTTAGCTCTGCAGGGAGCTCTTATTCTCTGATAAAAAGGGAGGGAAAAACAGTAAGTCAACACCATTTCACCCCCTTGGGAGAGAAGCTGAGTCAGTGAATAAGCCTTTGTTCTGTCTTGGCTGCCGGACAGCAGCCAGACTGTCCCCTGCCCCCACGGCAGTGGGAGGGTGCTGGGCCGCCTAATGGTCATTTCAGCAGGCCTGGCAGCCTCAGTCACTCCATCTCCAGGATTCCCAGGCAGGACTCTCCGCAGGCACGTGGGGTCAGGCATGATTCCAGGCTCCTAAATGGATGAGGCCGCTCCAGACTAGTCACAGCGTCTGCTTCCTTTACCCTGGGTTACTCTTCCAGGCCTGCTCTGCCCCACTAATACAAACTGATTTAACCCTCACAGACTTTTGTGTGATGAAGCCTGCCTTACCAGTTGCTCAGCAGCTTCAATAAAGGGGGGAGTAGGAGAAAGCCAGGCTTCTTCATGCAGGAATGAGAAATGAGGGCTGTGTGTGTGTGTAAAGTGTTTGGCATCCACTGAAAGAACAGTTACGCCGCTTCTCTTGGCTGGGCAATACACTCCTGGTACCTTGGTAGGTATTCCAGAAGTGGTGGGCTCCTGGCCTGCTTTCTTCCTTTAGCCTTCTAATAGACTTTGAATTTTAGCCTCTGGCAAAAGATGCCTCCCTCCCCGCCTCCAGGGTTTCTCTGTATTGTCCTGGCTGTCCTGGAACTCACTATGTAGATCAGACTGGCTTCGAACTCATAGATCCTTCTGCCTCTGCCTCCCAAGTGCTGGGATTAAAGGCACGAGCCACCATTGCCTAGCTTGAATGTTTCATTTTTGTAAATCACTGCCAGCGTAGGGAGGAGGGTCCCTTAGTAAAATTAAACGCAGATCTTCCAACATGAGCAGCCTTGAAGAACATGGCTTTCTGTTATGCAGGGAGTTCCCTTCTGTGTGCCAGTCAACCACAGCTGAGGGAAAGCTTATTCTAGAAGACCCTCTTTCTGTGAATCGTGCACCTGTGTTTGCTGTGGGTGCTCTGGGAGGTTTTCTGCTGTGGGAGTTGATACCTAGGGCCAATGCTACTGAGTAGAATGGGGTAGGCCTGTGCGTGCATGCTGAGAAGCTTGGTTGCCCTAGTCACCCAGGTGCCTCAGGAGAATGAGTTTACCAACCTCCTGTGATCTAATAGTGGGAATTAGGGGATCAGATGGTAGGTCATGTGGAGGAAACCTTACAGCTGTCTGTCATGTACAGCTCCTTATTTTTAAATATATGTATATATTTTAAATATATTTTATTAATTTATTCATATTACATCTCAATTGTTATCCCATCCCTTGTATCCTCCCATTCCTCCCTCCCTCCCACTTTCCCCTTACTCCCCTCCCCTATGACTGTGACTGAGGGGGACCTCCTCCCCCTGTATATGCTCATAAGGTATCAAGTCTCTCGGTACAGCTTCTATTTTAAGATGGTGAAATTAAGGTCCAGAGAAGAGGGTATCACTAAGAATAGTTCTTCTTGCCTTGGCTAGGTAATAGGAGAGGTTTTTTTGTTTTGTTTTGGTTTGGTTTTGGTTTTTTACTTTTTTGAGACAAGGTTTCTCTGTGTAGCCTTGGCTGTCCTGGACTTGCTTTGTAGCCCAGGCTGGCGTCGAACTCAAAGATCCGCCTGCCTCTGCCTCCGAGTGCTGGGATTACAGGTGTGTGCTGCCACCACCCAGCAGGAGAGGTCTTTTAAGGGAAATGAAGGTAATATTGCCTGTGGGTCAGGTCTGATTCAGGGAAAGTCATCCCAACCTAGGAGTTCATGCAACTAGCTTCAGAATTATTTTACGTTATCTTTGAGGCAGGTGAAGAAACCGAGGCTTAGAGGGCTGTTTTACTGCATGTTAAACAAATAGGATACACAGTAAAGGGAACTGGCTGTGTAGAGAGTCCTGAGGCCCCTGCACATTTGTGCGCCTCCAATAGCTTCCCCCCCCCCCAGCTTATCATTGAACATCATGTGATGGATGCAGAACACAGGTGATCATAGCCATGTCTCTGAGATCCGAACCAGGCCCCCGTGTTTTGTTTTAAACAAACAGCATTTTATTTCAGTTGCACTGGACAGACCTGGGCAGGGCAGGGAGCAAGTTCCAGAGGAGGGAAGAGGTTCCTACTTTACCTGCTGATGATGGGCTGGTTCCACAGCACGCAATGGGCAGGCCCATGTTGGAGGACACAGTGATCCCTGTTGACTGGCTTGGACGACTTCTTGCTCTTGGTGCTCTTGTTGGGGTCCATGTCTCCTTCATGTTCTCCAGCACCACGTTTTAGTGCTTGTTGGAGTCCTTCACCTGGCCTGGGAGCTTCCTGTTGCAACAGTTGACCACCCGTGTCCTTGAGTGACTGCACAGGCAGAGAGAGCTGACCTGTGCTGACCTCCTTGTCCTGCCACTTCTGCAGGCATCTCTTGGGTTTGTTGAGGAGATTTTGTGGTGGAGGCTTCGATCGACGGTCACTTCCACCTGCACTGCATTGCTCTGGCCTCTACTCTCGAGTCCTGTGTTGTTTTTATCACCCACTTGGTTCATGTCTCCTGAGAGTGTGTCTCTGAGGTGCTAAGCAGTTGTTGGCTTCAAAGGATGTGCTCTGGGTTCTGTACTGGCTCTGTCATGAGGTCTACTGGACACCGCACAGGGGGCACGGCTCCCGTGGGAACGGACCACATGTGCTGTGAGAAGACCTGCAGTTGAATCCCTGTACCACCATGCCTTAGGGGCTGACTCTGGGTCACAACTTCTCTTAAGAGCAGCCAGAGCCCAATAAACTTGTTATGGTCCCTTAAATGCCCTGGGCCATTTCTTTGTTTATAAAATTAACGAGAACTAAATCTTAGGGCTGCAGCCAGGTGTGGTGGCGCACGCCTTTAATGCCAGCACTTGAGAGGCAGAAGCAGGTGGATCGCTGTGAGTTTGAGGCCAGCCTGGTCTCCAAAGTGGGTCCAGGACAGCCAGGGCTACACAGAGAAACCCTGTCTAAAAAAACAAAACAAAACAAAAAAACAACAAAAACAAAAAACAACAAAAACAAAACTAAATCTTAGGACTGAACAGACAATGAAGTGAGATGAAACACACACACACACACTCACACACACTCACACACTCACTCATATACTCATATCCCAGGCATGGAGTGAGTATTTCACATAAGCAGAGCAGCACCATGGCTCAAATGGGCCACTGAGTATCAGGAGAAATCAAAGGCATTGGCAACCTTGTGAGGGTTGATATAGTCATTTTCATTGTGCGGCCCTGAGCTCTTTTTGCCTCTGCATGGGTTGGCAACAGTTCATTTCCAGCCTTGGCTTCCACCTTCCAGGATGTTAGGATGAGAAGACAATCTTTGAAAACAAACAAAAACATACTTTGTGGTGGAGAGGGTGCATGCCTGCTACCTCAGGTGCCGAGGTCAGAGGGCAAATTGGGAGAAAGGGCCCCTCTTTTGAACTCAGGTTGACAGGCTTGGTGGTAGGTGCCCTTACTCGCTGAGTCACCTCACTAGCCCAAGAAGGCAGGTCTTGTAGCAGGATGGTCTGCTCCATTTTCTGGACAATGCCATTGGTTAGGGATGACATTTGGATAGTTCTTTGAGTCACGGGGCCCCCTGGGCTGAAGATAAAGTCTTGTCTTGCTTTAAGTTTCTTTTTTTTTGTACATTGTCCCCACTGGAGTCTCGTGTGGCAGCCACCCACCTTAGAGATAGGGAGGCAAGGACAAGAGCCTGTGTGTTTAAGGCAGCCTGGCAGGATGGCTAGCCAATGTCTGGGGCCTGAGCTGGTGCTAGTCCTGGCTTGGTCAGGCAACTCGACTCGCTGTGACCAGGGCGAGCTTCGGGAAGGCTAATTGAGCAAAACAATGCTAGAAGCACAACCTGAATGTTTTCTTTTCCTGACAGGGGGAAGGACTTGAAAGAGCAACACGAGCAGAAAGTGTGTGAGAGGGAGATGCAGCGGATCACCCTGCCCCTGTCCGCCTTCACCAACCCCACCTGTGAGATCGTGGACGAAAAGACCATCATTGTGCACAGCAACCAGACTCCTGCTGACCTGCAGGAGGGTAGCACCCTCCTCATAGGCCAGGCTGGCACCCCTGGGGCCTGAGCCCCTTCAGTGGGCAGGTGCCCATGCAGACACTGGTATAGGACAGGCCATTCTCCTGCTGTTGGGAGGAGCTACATTTTGTGTTGTGGTTAAAACCTTATCCTATTTTTCTTTCCAGGGGGAATGTGAGTCCTCATGACACAAGCAGAAGCAGGTAGCATTATGGGTGAGGGTAAGGAGACTGGGTAGGGTCCCATGGGTGCGCCTTTTCTATCCCTTGGAGCAGGCTTTGCCTGCAGATGGAGACTGGCACAGTAACCAAAGTGGTGCTGTGGCAAATAAGGGCTTCCACACAGTCTGGGCCAGAGAAAGACGGGGAGCTTGCCAAAGCTCTTCCATGCTGTATACTTAGGGTGGCCTCAGTCTCTGCCTTCCCATTTGTCACCCAGGAACTTGAGTGGCGTATACTGTTATTCATAGTTAAGGTCAAGCAGGTCGTGCAGGAGGCAGCATTAAAAATGCATACATAGTATTTGGGATGGAACTTGAGGCTGCAAATAGGTTCTAGAAGGGGGCTGCTCAGTGTGCTCCAGCCTGCTGGCAGTGATTTGCCTTGACAACTGTGGGCCAGGCTTGGGCCCAAGGGACTCTTCTGCTTTGTAAAGGGAAAAAAAAAAAAAAAAAAAAAAAGAAAGGAAGGGGAAATAAAAAGGGAAAAGAATTGCACTAAGCCTTCCACTTAGGAAGACACAGGAGGACCCACGACTGCCTTCAGCCTCCTGGCAGTAGCTTTGACTATCCAGACTGTCTCTTTAGGGGTGGACAGAAGAGCCTCTTCATTTTGTGCTGATAAGAGACTAGCCAGCCAACCCCCATGGGAATGACACACTTCGTGGTGTGATGAGCTGGGAGGTGAACCTGGAGACTAAGCCAGAAGCTAGGACTGGAGGAGCTGGCTTTGCAGCACTCTCGCTTGCAGGCACCCCTGTGGCCTCCAGGCCAGGGTCTTCCAAGAGGCTAGGATCGTAACCCAGACAAAACAATCACTGAACCACTGGGAAGGACCTGCAGGGTTTTCCAGAGAGGGTAGTGTGTCTTGCCCAAGATCAAATCAGCTTCTGAATGGCCAGGAGTGCCCAGCCTCCCAAGAGCAGTGTCCCCAGCTAGGAGCCCTTGTACTCCTGACACCAAGAGGGGCCAGTGGGGTCCATTCCCTTCCCCAGGCTGCTCTCTGGAGCCATTGGTTGAGGGGGCCTAGACCTCAGGGTTCCCATGGTGGTACTGACTATGGGAAAGAGAACTGTACTACTTCCTACTTTTCTACGAAAGTATTTCTGTGTGTGTGTTTTATATACCTCATCCGACACCTGTGTATGAACTATGGCAAATTGCTCTGCACTTGACTTATATAAACACAAAAGATAACCATACCTTGCACTTTTTGTGGTCCTGGGATGCTCCCCCAGTACCGCATCTACACCTCTGCTTTCTCTGTCATGGTGGTCCAGTCACTGGGACGTAGTAATAGCTATACTGCTACCAACCATGAGTATCTTTAAGGTTGAAGCCGCAAGGAGTTGATCCCTGTAAGTCTTCTCCCTTTTAGTTTCCGCCCCCAAGGCGGGGTGATTAGGGTGCACCCTCCCAACAGCCGTTGTTGGGGGCTAGAAAGCAAGGGGCACTTGGCAATTCTACACAGCAGCCAAGGAAGAAACAGGGCGAGGATGGCTCTCGAAGGTTGTTCCTAGGGTTATATGGGCAGCTGTGTGTCAGGGTGGGAGGGTGTGGTGGTCAGGTTTTAGCAGTGGATCTCAGCAACAGGCTAAGTTCCAGGTATATCCAGCCAGGCTGACCTTGCCCACGCTCAAACACTCCTGTGTGTTTACAGCAAATGGGAATCCCAGACCATCATCAGAATATAGGGACTATATTCTATTTATTTTTTCTGAGATAGGGTTTCTCTGTGTAGCCCTAGATGTCCTGGAACTCACTTTGTAGACCATGTTGGCCTCAAACTCAAGCTTTTGGCAAACTCAGGATTAAAGGCATGTGCCACCACTGCCCAGCATATCTTCTGCTCTTTTTTGTTTTGTTTTTTTTTTTTGAGACAGGGTTTCTCCATGTAGCCTTGGCTGTCCTGGACTCACTTTGTAGACCAGGCTGGCCTAGAACTCACAGTGATCCACCAGCCTCTGCCTCTGCCTCCAGAGTGCTGGGATTAAAGGTGTGCATCACCACGCCTGGCGGGATATGTTCTACTCTTAATCTGAATTCTTCAACCACAGGATGTTTAGGAGAAAAGTATCTTTAGGTTTATAGAGGTTAGGTCTCACAGCAGGCAGCCCTAGCTGGCCTGAAGCTCACTAGGTAGAGAGGCTGGCCTAGACTTCATGGTGTGTCTCCAGCTTGTCTCAAGTGCGGACTTAAGACACTCGTGGAGGGCCGGGCGTGGTGGTGCACGCCTTTAATCCCAGCACTTGGGAGGCAGAGGTAGGTGGATCACTGTGAGTTCGAGGCCAGCCTGGTCTACAAAGTGAGTCCAGGATAGTTAAGGCTACACAGAGAAACCCTGTCTCAAAAAAAAAAAAAAAAAAAAAAAAAAAAGAAAGAAAGAAAACAAAACAAAACACTCTGTGGAGGGTGTGGGTTTATTTTTATGCTCAGGACCTCAGGCAGTATTTGGCTCAGTGGTCTGGCGTAGAAGCTCTGGAAGCGGCAGGCCCCTGAGGACTGGCTCAGCAGTTGAGAGCTAGGCCTAACAGCTTTCCTAAAGTGAGGTCATTGTCCTGCTCCTCAGAAGGGGCTGCCTCAGGAGGATGTGCATGATCTCTGCATGCTTGCTGTCAGGGGGAGGGGATCAGACTTGAGACCGAGAATTCCCTGACATGGCCAGTTATGTAGTTTGGGCCTGAAGGTGGCCAGCAGACCATGTTTCTTTTTAAAAATTTAGATTGTATGTAAAGGTATGTGCCTGAGAGCATGTGTATACTGCATGTGTGTGGGAGCCCACAGAGGTGAGAAGAGGTATGAGCACTCCTGGACACTGGAGTTACAGGTGGTTGAGTGATACCATGTGGGTGCTGGGAAGCAGACCCTGGTCCTTTGCCAGAACAGTAATCATGTCCTGCTCCTCCATGCTTAAATCAGGTCCTAAGTCACTTCTCCACTCTCAGTGTCATTACTATGTTAACTGCTTAGTTTATTCAGTCTGCTTCATGGCCCAGCACAGGCCCACCACTCCCACACTTGCTGGGGACAGCTCACGCATGTCCAGTCACAGGATGCTGAACCATGCTGCTGTTTCGAGTTCAGGATTCTCTGTACAGCAAGTATGCAAACTCCACACACAAGTACAGTCTACACAGCAAGTAAAGTGGCCAAAGACTTCCCACCCCACAATTCATCTTGTCTATGTACAAAATATTTCACATATCACCCCATAGATAAAAAGCTAATAACAGCAACCACTCTCCCGGATTGCCCTCCCTCCCACCCACCAGTACAACCCAACACTCACTGTATTTATAACCAAACCCACTCCCGATTTGTTAAATATGGTATGGGCTCGCACTTAGGAGATGGCAAACCTCGGTGAGCTGGAAAGTCCCTGGACGCTTGGCAGCCAGGGGTGGAAGGTGCCCCGAGGGTTTCCAATGCCCATGGCCCTGGAGTGTGGCTCAGGAAGTAAGCTGGACCAGCAACAAGCGAGGTAGAATCTACAGGGCCCAGCTCAGGGAGCTCTCTTCCTATCTCAGCAGCCGCCAGTTCCTGTCCCAAGTGGCTGCCTGGCTGCCACAGGGGTGCCAGGATTGATGGGGCTCCCCTTCCCCTGCTTAGACCCTAAGTCTCAGACAAACCACACTGGCCCCCAGAACCCATCTAGTGTTAAGCAATGCTTTGAGCGTTTGACTGAGCCCACCAGCCAGGATATGGGGCTTTTTAGAGGCCAAGGGGCCTCTTTGTCTCCAGCCCCAGCTGCTTTGGTGCTTTTGTGAGTGACTGCTTGTTGAGACGGGAGGGATGTTGAAATGAAAACTCCCCACACTGATGTGGTCCCTGGGCTGGTGAGCAGAAACCAGTCCTTTTTCTGGATCCTGTAGGTTTCACCACATACTAAGAGCCTCTTCAAAACCTGCTCCAAAGGGCATGGCCTGGGGTGGGAGGAGAAATTGCCACTGTCATTCCATACGCTTTAAAGACTCCCAGTTCCTATTACGCACACTACCACTTGAAGTCCTGCGCCTTGCTGGACTGGAGGCTCCAGAGCCCTCAGGCCAGTTCATTCTGTCATCCTGCCCAGCAGGCCCAGGTCCTGTTGGTTAGTGAAAAGCTACAGCCTCCCAGAATCTCACTGCGACAAAGGTCCCAAGCAGTCCCTAGTAACAGACTAGGGACTAGTCTAGGTCTAGAATCCAGGCTCTTTTATCTTCTTCACAGCTTTCAGGCGAGTGTTGGATTACAGACAGTAACTAGGCCCCCGAAGCCTGCGGGAACTGTTTCCTTGCACCCAAGTGCCTCCTGGGGAGGTAGTAGGGATGGCTTATTCTGCTTCTAGCTAAGCCCTCAGTCCACAGGAAGCCCAGGCAGTCCTGCTCATAGCAAGGACAAGGTGCAGAGGGGGCAGTGCTGGCCGTGGGATGTCCGTCCCCCTGCAGGGGGATGGACCAGGGCTAGGGTGGCGAGTCCCGGCTTAGGCCGTATTCCACGCTCACAGTGTGGTCCAGTTCTTCGAGCTCTGCTGGCAGTGGGATGGCCAGCTCTCCCAGGTACAGGGAGAGGGCCTCGAAGGAGTCCTCCAGCTTTGAGAATGCTGGTCTACAAAGGGAAGGGATGAAGAAGAGACAGAACATGAGCTTGGGAGGGATGGATATAGGGTTGGCGCTCGGCTACTTCCTCGTTCCTGGTTCTACCACCTTAGGCAAACCCTTTAACCTCTTGCTGTAAATACAAAAGGCAACATTGTGAGAAGTGTAGCTAGGCTAGGGGTCATGACTTAAGGCAAAAAAAAACAAAAACAAAAACAAAAAAAAACATTCAATGAAGCCGGGCGTGGTGGCACACGCCTTTAATCCCAGCACTCGGGAGGCAGAGGCGGGCGGATCGCTGTGAGTTCGAGGCCAGCTGGTCTACAAAGTGAGTCCAGGACAGCCAAGGCTAACACAGAGAGACCCTGTCTCGAAAAACCAAAAAAACAAAACATTCAATGAGAAAAGAAGCTTGCTCATGCCTAGGAGTGAATGCAACAATTAATTGGACATCTGTACTTAACTAAAAGAAAACCTGGGTGCTGGTGATATGGCCCAGTTGGTGCGGTGCTTGCCTACCATCCACAAAGGCCTGAGTTCAATTCTCAGAACGTTAACTGGGCATGATGGTGCGCACCTGGCATCTCTGCACTTAGGAAGCGGAAGCAAAAAGGTCAGAAGTTCAAGGTCACCTTCAACTATACATCTAATTAGAACCAGCCTGGGCTACATGAGACCGTATCTCAAAGACAAATCTGCAGCTGGGCATAGTGGCTCATGCCTATAATCCCAGCACTTGGGAGGCAGAGGCAGGTGGATCGCTGTGAGTTCGAGGCCAGCCTGGTCTACAAAGCGGGTCCAGGACAGCCAAGGCTACACAGAGAGACCCTGTCTCAAAAAAACAAACAAACAAACAAAAAATAATAATAAAGGTGTGTGCCACCCATGCCCGGCTTCAGATTTTCTTTTTCTTTTTCAAAATAATTTATTTAATTTTATTTTATGTGCATCGGTGTGAAGGTGTCAGAGCCATTGGAACTGGAATTACAGACAGTTGTAAGCTGCCATGTGGTTGCTTGGAAGAGCAGACAGTGCTCGTAATCACTGAGCCATCTCTCCAGCTCCAGATTTTCTTTTTAAAGGCTCCTTTTTAAAAATATCCGTGACTCCATCTTGTCCAGCTCCCTTGCTACCCTGCCACCTCTTTTCCCCAATGTGGCATGGCAGGGAGGCTCAGCAGTCCTGAGCTCAAGGTTTTTGTCACTGCTTATGGCAGGGACAGATCTAAAGCGAACTGTGTGAGGTGGGAGGGCGGGATGAGTCACCAACCTGCTCTCAGGCTCCAGTTTGCAGCAGATAGCAGCCAGGGGGAAGAAGGCTGGGGGGCAGTCTGTCGGGACAAACTTCTCCCAGAAAAGCTTTACATTGAGGCCGAAGTCCAGTGTGCGGGGCAGGCAATCAGGATCAGCGTACACCTGCCCAATGATCTGCAGGCAAGAAGATGGTTGGCCAGCGAGGTCTACAGAGGCCCCAGACACACGGCAGGAGAAAGGGTGCTCTTGTACATGGATAAGGGGTAGCTAACACCTAAGTCAGAGGGCAGCCTTGTGCCCCCATCTCTCCTGATCTTGCTAATCTGGAACTCTCTTTATCCACTGGGAGGCTGGTTACTGAGGAGGGTTAGAAGAGGCCTCCCGGCAGCAGAAGCAGTGTTGGTTAACTGGTACCTGAGAGCTGGAAGCTTCCACTTATGCAACCCTACCCGTGTCCCTCTGCGGCTATGTCCTCTACCACATCAAGGCTCTGCAAGGTGAGCGGCTGGGTTTGATCACTGTCTGAAACCCTTCAGCATCAGCTTAATTTTCTGTAGATGACAGATACCGCTATCTATTGAAGGAAGCAACTTCGCAAAAAAAAAAAAAACAACAACAAAAAAAAAACAAAAAAACCCCACTTTATTCTAACCACCACTTGTCGCTCCTCTCCTTCAGAACTTTGTGGGAGCGACAAGCTTTCTGAGGTGTCTACTTGACTAAGTGCTTTGGGAGAGACTGAGCTATGCTGCAGCCTGACCACTGATTTTGTGGCAAACTATTCACCTGTAGGAGAGAAGCTGAGACCGAGGCAGGCAGGGCTGCTTGGGCGTCTGAGCCTTTAGCTTACCTCACAGAGAACAATCCCAAAAGAGAAGACATCCACTGTCTCATCATAGCTCTTGCCTTGGGGGAGAGAGGAAAGCATACTGTAAGGGTAAGCCTCTTATCGGCTCCATACTGGGTCTGGGATCACGCCAAGCCACAGCCAAGAACAAGGACTAGAACAGCCCCAAAGGCGCCCCGGGAGGGCATTGCTTGGTAATCTATCTTTTCAGCCCTGGATGGCCTGCCTTGGAGCTGGTAACACATTACTCAGGATGCAACTGCGTGGTATAAAGACCGGCACCCGGGTTCAGGCTCCTCCAGACTCTGGCCATGAGTTGACTGGAGCCTGGCAACCCACTGCTTTTCAAGACTATTGGCCAGCACCCACCAGGGGGCACCATACTTCAGTTTTTAGTCTGGAGACATGGGTGACGACCCTACTGGGCTGAGCTGCCTGAGCCCTTACCAACCCTTTAGAGACAAAAGCTAGTCAATGCTCACCTGCCGCCCAGGTCGGCATGCTGCTGGGTTCTAAGTTGGGTTTCGGGAAGGAGTTTGGGAGGCCTCACTTGGCCAAGGCTAAAAGATCACCCGTGGCCTATCCCCAAGTGTCACAGGCTTCTCCAGTTTGCAGCACTCACTTTTTTTTAAATAGTTTTTTTCTTTTTAAGATTTATTTATTACGTATACAGTATGCATCAGATCACATTATAGATGGTTGTGAGCCACCATGTGGTTGCTGAGAATTGAACTCAGGACCTTCAGAAGAGCAGTCAGTGCTCTTAACTGCTGAGCCATCTCTCCAGCCCCTAGGGATTCAGGACTCACCGTTCAGCATCTCCGGGGCCATCCAGTAGGGGTTTCCCACCACAGTGTAGCGCTTCTTGCGGTCACTCTTGCGTAGGGTGCGCTTCTTGGTGGCCGCCTTCTCTACTGGGGGCCTTTTCCTCTCTTCTACTATAAGACGTGATAGTCCAAAGTCTGCTACCACCACAGTCTTGTCCTGCTAGGATAAGGGCCAGGTCAGGAGGGGGGACGGGGCATCCTGTCCCTGGGGCATGGACATAGGCAAGAAAGACCACTGACAAAGGGAGTGAAGCTACTCAGCAAAGGAGGGTTACACCAGAGAGCTCTGAGGGCCAGTGGCTGGGCCTCTGTGGGTTTTTTTTCAGTCTGGCATGTGCCTGAGGCAGAGTCCCAGCTAAAGAGGGAGCAGCTCTGAGAAGTGAGCCAGCAGAGTGCAACTCAGGTTGGTTGGGACTTCTTGTTTGTCTTCAGCCTTTTGTCTTGTTCTTCAAAAGGACTTGTGGTTGCCAGAATAGGAGAAAAGGGTAGAAGAAAAGGCCAGGCAAAGGCAGAATGGGGACTGGGGAGAGCTAGGGGGCAGCTATGTGAAAAGGGGTTAAGATTCTTTCAAGTTGGAAGCCGGGAGTGGTGGCGCATGCCTTTAATCCCAGCACTCCCAGCAGGCGGAACGTTGTGAGTTCGAGGCCAGCCTGGTCTACAAAGTGAGTCCAGGATGGCCAAGGCTACACAGAGAAACCCCGTCTCAAAAAACCAAAAAATAAAAGATTCTTTCAAGTTGGCCCAGGGGTAAATCGGCAGGAGACACACAGCATTGGAACAACTGTAACTGAGGGCTGGGGGAGGAATGCTGGCCTCAAACTGGCTCCTAAAACCCTACAGCCTCAGGGTGTTTTAGGGTTGATGTTGTAAAATGGGATCAGCACCTGTTTCTGGGGGCCTGTTAGAAAGCAAAAGCTCTACAGACAAGGAATTCAGCTCCAATCCCCACCCAGACCCCTCACATACTAACTCAGCGTAGGGGATTGAGCCCAGGGCCTTCTGCCTGCCAGACAGGGCTGAGCTAATCCCTTCTAATAATAATGGTTTCAAGGACTGCTACTGGGGAGGGAGGTGAAGTTGTTCCTGCCTGTGTGCCTGAGAGCTTCCAGAAGATGGGGGGTTCCTGCCTGTGTGCCTGAGAGCTTCCAGAAGATGGGGGGTTCCTGCCTGTGTGCCTGAGAGCTTCCAGAAGATGGGGGGTTCCTGCCTGTGTGCCTGAGAGCTTCCAGAAGATGGGGGGTTCCTGCCTGTGTGCCTGAGAGCTTCCAGAAGATGGGGGGTTCCTGCCTGTGTGCCTGAGAGCTTCCAGAAGATGGGGAGTTCCTGTCTGTGTGCCTGAGAGCTTCCAGAAGATGGGGGGGTTCCTGCCTGTGTGCCTGAGAGCTTCCAGAAGATGGGGAGTTCCTGTCTGTGTGCCTGAGAGCTTCCAGAAGATGGGGGGGTTCCTGCCTGTGTGCCTGAGAGCTTCCAGAAGATGGGGATGGGCCACAGGTACTTGAGATAGCGGAAAGCCTAAAATAGAAGCTCCTAGGCAGTGTGTCTGTCTGAAGGCAGAGGGATGGCCCCAGGCAGCTCAGGCCAGCATGGTGGGACATACCAACTTGATGAGACAATTGTGTGAGTTCAGGTCCCGGTGGATGATGCACATGGAGTGCAGATACGCCTGCAAACAGAAGCGGGAATCATGGAGCTGGTGAGTGCAGGTTCTGGACTAGGGCCAAGGAGCCTATTCTCCAGGCTACGCTGGTCCAGCTTCCCCTGCCCCAAACCTCAGCCACTCTAGCGTCTTCCAGGCCAAGCCTGTTAGCTTCCCACCCGCACCCCCAAGCCAAGCTGGTGTCCTAACACCAACAGAAAGCTGCCAGGTCCTGCCTAGGTTTTCCCTACAGTCTCCAACTCTACCGGCCTCTGAGTTCCCCATCCTTTTTACTTAGATGGAGGTACTCTCAAATGAGCACCCTCAGCGGGGTGGGGCGTGGTGGTGCACGCCTTTAATCCCAGCACTTGAGAGGCAGAGGCTGGCAAAGCGCTGTGAGTTTGAGGCCAGCCTGGTCTACAAAGCGAGTCCAGGATAGCCAAGGCTACACAGAGAAACCCTGTCTTGAAAAAACAAAGAAGAAGGAGGAGGAGGAGGAGGAAGAAGAGAGAGCACCCTCAAACACATTGCCCCTTCCTCCTCCTGGCCTCCAGGAATCTCTCCTGTCTGCGATGGGGAAGAAATGGCCTCCTGACTCACCCCGCCCCCAGACTCCCTCCTCCTTCTGTCTGTCCTTCAGTCCCTCCCTCTTCCTGTCTAACCATTTCTATTTTTGCCAGACATTCCCTGTCACTCTTAGAGGCTGCTTTCTTTTTCTTTCCTTCCCCTGTGGATATGGAAGCGGACATGGCCCCCTAACGCACTGCCTCACTGTCCATGGGCTCAAGGTTCTTCCTACAGCTGTTAACACATGGCCTGGCTGCCTGCCAACCTCCTCCTCAAAGGCTGTCTATGCCTCCCCCATGCCCCCCCCCTTTCCTGAGACCCCTTGTGTGTTTTGGTTTCCCTTCTAGCCTCCACAGGGCCAGACATTTGCGAAGCCATCTTTCCCTGTGGTGGCCATTACTGTCTGCGGACTTGCTGTCCCTTCTCTTTCTAGGTGACCAGCCCCAAACCCCTGCCCAAGACACACTGGGAAGTCCTGCTGACAGACCAGTCTCCACAGGCAACAACTCCAGCTCCCCCAAAACTGCCCCAACCATCACTGTTTGGTAAGTGATTATCAGCATTCTAGGGGCCCTGAGGCTCGCCAACTGCCCTCTTTACCCCCCTTACAATGGTTCCCTCACTGCCATTGGGACCCCACCCTGCCTCCCTGAGCTGTTTCTGTGGCCTTTACTGATTGTCCTTGCTTAAGGCTTCCTCAACTCCACACCTTGGCGAAAGCTCAGTCCTGGTCACAACAGCCTTGCCTCCTTGGCGCTCTATAAAGTCTAGAACCCTTAGCTTGACACACGTGGCCTCTTAGCTACCTTCAGCCTCCACACTGATACTATGTGAACCTCCTTGTGAGGAGCGACACTGCTAAGCCCTCAGGTGTAGGGGTCACACAGACAAGCTCAGGACCCCAGCCCTGTCCCTTTCTCCCTCACTTCTCAGCTAGAACAAAGGTTACTGGAGGAACAAACACCTTCTGCACAGTGCCTGATGTGCAGAAGCATTTGGTTAGCATGTCAGTTGTGAGGACGGCTAGGCTCATTCCCATAATACACCTGGGCTCTCCCTTCTCTCTTCCCAGGTCTTTGCTGCTGCCATTACTAAAACTTGGGGCCTCTTTGTCAATAGAAAGTTTACTACTGACTCATTCTTCAGAGTCCATCTAGAACTCGTCTCCTCCCCCCCCCTCCTCGTAATTTCTAGGTAGTGAGGTGCTGGGCTTATTCCAGCCCTCAGCACCTGAGCACCTCTATGTCAGCAAGGTCAGAGTACCTTGTGCTATGATTTGCTGTCTTCATGCCCTGTTTGCCATTAAAGAGATTTGGAATTCTTTGAGAATAGAATTGTTGGCTGAGAGAGAGTAGCTAGCAACTTTGCTCGGTACTGAAAGAAACTCAATAAAGAGCTACGGGATGTTCCAGCCCACACTATGGGTGTCTGCCTTCTAGAGCAGCCTGCAACTCTCACCTCACTCTACCCATGTGCAAGGCTGGTGGGAGGACTCACCATTCCAGAGGAGATGCCTTTGGCAAACCTGACCTTCTGTTGCCAGGGGAACGGGTCCTGCAGGGTAGGAGAATGTCCATAAGAGAGGTCCTTTCTGTAAGCCTAGACCCCATAGGCCAGCATGTGTGCCACAGAAGCCTTCCAGTCCCTCCCAGTGTGGCCCTTTGACAGCACAAAAGGTTTCTCTAACCCTCAAGGTGCCAGGGTAATGGGCACAGGTGTCCCTGTGATAACCCACCAAGGCTCTCTGTATGGGGTCATGTGCTCACCACACTTCGCAGAAAGTCCTTCAGAGTACCCCCCTCAATGTACTCTGTCAGCAGATTCAGCTTCTTGTCCTTGTACAGAACGCCGATGAACTTGAGCACATTAGGGTGGTCTAGGCTTCGCATCACTTTCACCTAGGGGAGGGGTGGAGAGAGAAGACTGTCACAAAAATGAGGGCAGTCTCTCAGGGTTTGCATACTGGGCCTTGCCTTTCTAGGACGTACTCTAGGGAGCCAGGTGAGGGGCCCAACAGTGAGGCAAAGGCCTGTGGTGCCGAGTAGGAAGTGACACCTGGACCACTGGTGCCCCAGCTACAGCTACCTAAGGCTGGTGGGGATGTTCATGGGAGAGGGTATCTGTTCCCTGGAGTCCCACACTTCAGGGTATTTGGTGGTTGAGCATAACAACGTGTTCTAAAGGGGTCTTTCCCTCAGTCACTTTCTTTCTTTTTTCTTTGTTTTAAAGATTTATTTAAAGCCGGGCGTGGTGGCGCACGCCTTTAATCCCAGCACTCGGGAGGCAGAGGCAGGCGGATCGCTGTGAGTTCGAGGCCAGCCTGGTCTACAAAGTGAGTCCAGGACAGCCAAGGCTACACAGAGAGACCCTGTCTCAAAAAACCAAAAAAAAAGCCGGACGTGGTGGCGCACGCCTTTAATCCCAGCACTCGGGAGGCAGAGGCAGGTGGATCGCTGTGAGTTCGAGGCCAGCGTGGTCTACAAAGTGAGTCCAGGATGGCCAAGGCTACACAGAGAAACCCTGTCTCGAAAAACCAAAAAAAAAAAAAAAAAAAAAAAAAAAAAAAAAAAAAAAAAAAAAAAAAAAAAAAAGATTTATTTATTATGCATACAATGCTCTTGCTGCACATACACCTGCAGGCCAGAAGAGGGCATCATAACACATTATAGATGGCTGTGAGCCACTGTGTGGTTGCTAGAAATTGAACTCAGGATCTCTGGAGGCAGTCAGTGCCCTTAACCTCTGAGCCATCTCTCCAACCCCCTCTTTTTCTTTATATCTTTGGTTGGCTTAGAACTCACTATGTAGGCTGAGGCTGGCCTTGAACTCAGAGATCCAAAGGTGCTGGTATTAAAGATGTGCATTATCACACCTGACTCTCCCTTCAGAATGGTTGAGGGCTGGGGAGGTGGCTCAGAGTTTCAGAGCACTGGCTGGCCTTCCAGAGGTCCTGGGTTCAATTCCCAGCACCCACATGACAGCCCACACTGTCTGTAACCCATGGGATCTGACACCCTCTTCTGGTGTGCAGATACACATGCAGACAAAACACCCACACATAAAATAAATATAAATAAATAAGAATCCTATAAAACAGTGAGACAAAATAAACCTTCAATTTTTAAAGAAGATTTATTACATATACAGTGTTATGCCTACACACCAGAAGAGGGCATCGGATCTCATTACAGATGGTTATGAGCCTCCAGGTGGTTGCTGGGAATTGAACTCAGGACCTCCAGAAGAACAGACAGTGCTCTTAACCGCTGAGCCATCTCTACAGCCCCAATTTTTTTTTTATAACAAAAATAAAATAGTGGCTAAAAATTAAATTTCTCTTTCTCTTTCCCCTTCTCCCCCAGCTCCACCCCTATTGCTGTCTTTCTCTGTCCCCTCTCTCCTGGCCTGGTGCGCTGGCACTCTAATGCTGTGTTATTCCCTAGCTCAACATTTACTTATGTATTATGTTATGCGCATGCGTGTTCTGCCTCCATGTATGCATGTGGCCCTCGTGTGTGCCTGGTGCTGGAGCAGGTCGGTGTGGCCATCAGATCCCCTAGACCCGGAGTTATGGAAAGTGTGAGCCCACTATGTAGATGCTGAGAATAGAGCCTAGGTCCTCTGCAGGAGCCACAAACACTCTCCGCAGCCCCTCCCATCTTCAGTCTCTAGTTTGAGACATCCTCATCCTGTTGCCCAGGCTAGCCTTGAGCAGGAATCCTCGGGCCACAGCCTCCTGAATAGCTGGAGTGACAGAACTAGGCCATTAGGTCTGGCAGCTCTTTTTTCTTTCTGTTTTTGTTTGTTTTGTTTTGTTTTTGGAGACAGGGTTACTTTGTGTAGCCCTGGCTGTCCTGGAAACTTGCTCCCTTTGTATGTAGATCAGACTGGCCTCAAACTCACAGAGATCTGTCTGCCTCTACCTCCTCAGAAGTTTTCTTTTGAAAACACTTACTTGTAAGTTTCTCCCTTTTGCAACAGAAACAGCAATCTTCCCACACCCCGACTTCACCTTCTTTTTTTGAACAGGGTCTCAAGGCTGACACATCTGGCCCGGGGTTTGCTCTTGGGCTCACATGACCCTCTCACTTCAGCTCCCAAGCAGCTGGGGACACGTCTGATGGAAAAAGTCCAACCCCATTTCTTACCTCAGTCAGGAAAGTCTTCTGGGTTTCCTCGTCACAGCGAATTAGCTCCTTCATGACCATCACTTTGCCTGTGGCTTTGTGAGTCACCTACAGGGAGGGAAAGTGTTAACAGTGTAGAGACCAGAAACAATTCAGAAGAACTGATTTGTGAAAATCTGTGAGCTGAGGGAGTAGGTTAGTGGCAGAGAACCTGGCTGGCATGCTTGAGGTCCTGGGCTTGGCCTCCAGCACCAGGGGGAAGAAAGAAAAAGGGGGGAGGGGCTGGAGAGATGGCTCAGCGGTTAAGAGCACTGGCTGCTCTTCCAGAGGTCCTGAGTTCAATTCCCAGCAACCACACGGTGGCTCACAACCATCTTTGATGTAATCTGATGCCCTCTTCTGGCCTGCAGGTGCACATGCAGGCAGAGCATTGTATACATAATAATAAATAGATAAATCTTAAAAAATAAAAAAGTTATGTGCCGCGTGTAGGAGCCCCCTTCTCCACACAACATCCACAGAGGTCCTCCGGGGGTCAAGGGCTGGCAAACAAACCTTTAAATAATAAATATTTCTTGCTTAAAAAAAAAGAAAAGAAAAGAAAAAAGGGAAGATCTTTGCAGTGTCCTCCTGCTCCTTGGAGGCAGTCTGCTGAGAGATCATGTGTAGAAGGTATAGCATGGGACCTCAGGAAGGAAGTGTGTCTTCTCCCCTACAATGCTGGGCATGCATAAAGGAAAGCTGAGACTTTAGAAAAAAGAGACAGGGACGGACAGGAGAGCACATTGCCAAGCCAAGCAAGGGCTCTGCTCATCTGGCAAAGGAGTGAATCCCCCTGGGTGAACAGAGGCTGGGGGCAGGGTGTCAGTGCCACAGACATGCACCAGGGAGCTGGGTGGGTCAGAGGAGAGCCTTCCAACCCCGCTGTCTGGAAAGCTGACACACTCTGCTTACCTGACCCCCCCTCCCAGCTCTCAGCAGAGGAAGAGGAGAGAAAGAGAAAGAGGTTAGTTCCTGAGTTCGCCAGGGTGGTAGGAGCCTTCATCTTGTAGCATGCCCCACCCTGGGGCCTGTGGGCACCTAATGCACCCTCAAGACTGGTGGCATGATGGCCAGGGGCATGGATCCTAATCTGGGTTTTCCCAGCCACACGCTCACTATAGCAGCTGTGCTGCTCTTAGGTGGCTGTAGGGATAGAAAGGGCACCTCAGACATCTCAGGCACCATCACTCACAGCCAGGAAGGAAGATCCTTCCTGGGGTATCCTACGGGGTTGCAGTGTAGCACTGTAAGGTGAACTTGCTGTAAGAAGGTGAAAGGCTAGAGAGATGGCTCAGCGGGCTAAAAAACTTGCCATACAAGCCTGATGACCAGAGTTGGATTCCCGGAACCATGTAAAGGTAAAAGGAGTGAACAGACTCCTCTGAGTGTCCTCTGGCCCCACACAAGCATCACACACAATAGAATTTTTAAAGAAAAGGTAAGTAAAGGGAAGGCGGTGGTAGCATAGTCTGTGCTCACCTTAATGGCCTGCCCAAAGAAGCCCTTCCCTAGGACCTCCCCATGGATCAGGTCGCAGGGCCGGAAGATCTGCTGTGAGTAGCTGCTGGAGCAGCGGAGGGATTCCGAGCGGCTGATGTCTCTGCTGAGGAGCAGGGGCTCCTTGGGCGAGCTGGGGCCAGGAGACTTGGAGATGCTGTTACTGCGCCTGAGGATGAGGAGAGGAGAGGCCGTTTTTAGAGACCAGGCAACACAGCACCACAAGAGGCTCCAGTGGACCTGGTCATTCCAGCGTTTGTAGTCTGGATGGCATCTCTGGGGGGGGGGGGGGGGGGGGGGGACGGGTTCTTGATCAGATGGATGTGCTATTTGGGGCTGCAGATAAGTCTTAATCATAGTAGAAATAGGTTCAAAATGGGAAATCCGGAGACTAGAGGCGAATCTCAATGGTGAAGTGTCTGCCCAGCATGTGCCGCCCTGGATTCCATCAGAAATGCAGGGGGCAGGCTGGAGGTTGATGGACTGAGGACTTCATATACCAGCTATTGATACTGCAGACATAACAGCCCTACAGACAGCAACCCACTACCTCCCATGGCTGCTCCATTCAAGGTGTCATACGGGGACAGAAGGTTCCACCCACAAAAGGGGCAAATGGCATTTTACATCCAATTTTGAATAAATTTGTACCTGCCTACATCATTCACTTTTTTTTTTGTTTTGTTTTGTTTTGTTTTTGG
Organism: Acomys russatus; assembly: GCF_903995435.1. Taxonomy (NCBI): domain Eukaryota; kingdom Metazoa; phylum Chordata; class Mammalia; order Rodentia; family Muridae; genus Acomys; species Acomys russatus. Next base: position 24,126,539 of record NC_067158.1, on the reverse strand, counting down.
AGATGGGGTCTCTCTGTGTAGCCTTGGCTGTCCTGGACTCACTCTGTAGACCAGGCTGGCCTCGAACTCAGAGATCCGCCTGCCTCTGCCTCCCAAGTGCTGGGATTAAAGGCATGTTTCACACCACCGCCGCCGGGCCTTATCCCCCAAGTCTTAAGATGCCTGTTTGCCTGGACACAGTAGTGCCTTTAACACAGCACTCAGGAGGCAGAGGGACAGGTAGATCTCTGTGAGTTTGAAGCTAAGCTGATCTATAGAGTTCCAGGACAGCCAGGGCTACACAGGAAGATCCTGTCTCAAAAACAACAAAAACCAAACCCAAACAAGCCCAGCAACGCCCCTCTCCTTGTTTATCCCATCCCCTCTCCTTTTTAAGACAGGGTTTCTCTGTGTAGCCCTGCTGTCCTGGACTTGCTCTGTAGACCAGGCTGACCTTGCATTCGAGAGATCCACCTGCCTCTGTCTCTGAGATTTAGGATGTGTGCCCACTGCCTGGCATTTGTTCATCTCTTTCTTCACCAATTTTTTGGTGTACTTACTTGGACCTACTTGCTTCTGTTTCCAGCCAGGAGCCCCACATTTCCTCCATGTTGGATGTTATCTTTTCTTGTCTAGCTTGAGTTTAATGGATAGAGCCTGACCTGTTTTGATGTGTGTTTTGTGTACATGTCAGAGAGAGAGAAACTGAACATGTTTGAGTGTGTATGTACAGGTGTGTGTGTGTGTGTACATGCACCAGTACACACATGCAGAAGCCAGTGGAGGACATCAGGTGTTCTTTTCCACTTTCCACCTTATTCCTTTGAGAGATCTCTCTCTGAACCTGGAGCTAGGCTGGCAGCCAACAAGTACATTAATCGCCCTGTCTCCACTCCCCACAGTGCCAGGGTTACAGGAATGTCTACAGCCATGCCTGGCTTTCTGCATGGATACTAGGGATGCCAGGTTTTCTGTTTGCTTAGCAAGTGGTCTGACTACATCCCCAGCCTGATCCTCTTGGTTCTGAGATGGCATTTACACTCTCCAGCCTGGCCTTGAACTCATGGAACTCTTCCTGCCTCCGCCTTCCGAGTGCTGAGATTTTGGATCAGGGCAATGCTGTCTTAAAACTTTTTTTTTTTTTTACATAGAGTCTCACTATGTAACTCTAGCTAGCTGAAACCCATGATCCTCCTGCCTCAGCCTTCCATATGCGAGGATGACAGAAATGTGCTACCACATCAAGCTTCTGACCCTCTGGTTTCTAAGGAAACCTGGTAAACAGTTAGTTTCCATGTCTACACAGAAACTCTGCCTCTCTCAGGGTAGCTGGGTCAACACGGGTCTCATATCCCCTGTCTCCAACGCTGCTGGCCTCCCAAAGCCAACACTCTGACAGACAGATAAGAAACAAGACAGAGGGGGGACAGTAGCAGCACCTCAGAGAGCGTCTCCTTAGTGTCCCCTCCTGATTCTCCTTGGTGTCCAGGGTGCTGAGAGTGAGAGGGTGTCCAGTACTCTGAATGTGGGGAGAAAGCCGGGTATCTAGCTGCAACTGGTCCAGGCGCTGGGGGACAGGGTCATGTTCAATCAGCAGCTGAAGTGTCTGGCTTGTCTGGTTAATCGCATCCTCTACCTGTGGCCAACAGCAATGCAAGGTTAGTTTCCACAAGCTCTGCTACCCTAGGATACCCACCGCCAACCCACACAGTCTAAGCGCAGTACAGCCACTGCTCAGTTTGGCTAGTAGTGGTGGCCTCTAGCTGACAGAGGTCATTTGGTGCCCTCTCTGGCATCCTGTTACCTCCCCACCTGTCGGTCCATCTTCACTGCCCTAGAAATCTGGTAGGCTGACCCAGAAGGTCACTGTTTGCCATAGACTTGGTCCTAAGATTGGGTGGCGTAGGAGAAAATAAAGGCCGTAGCCGGGTCTTCCAGGAGGCCCACACGCACTCAGCACATACGGTACCTCCTCTACTCGGAGAGTGCGCACAGGGGTCCCATTGATCTCCAGGATGCGGTCCCCAGGGTGGATGGCATTGCGGTTGTTGGGACTGATGTGCATCCGGTTGACCCTAAAGATGGACAAGAGTGAAGGCAGGATGAAGGCATTCTAAAATCTCACTTGACTACTTGTACAAGGAAAGCTCACTAAGTCCTAGGCCCCCAGGGGCCACAACACTAAAGGCCACCTACACCAAAGCCTAGTACCTATCCCAGGATGCTCCCACTCAACGGAGGGCACTGGCACACACCTATTGACCTAAACCAGAAACCTGGACACGGTCCCCATTTGGAGTTCCCTCAGATCTCTCCCTTTTTCCCCAACCCCCACCCACTTCTGAGAATCCTGCCTTCTCTCCATCACCATAGTTACCAACATCTCTCTCCTGGATCACTCCAAGAGCTCTAAATCTCTGGGCCTTTTCTCTCTGCTACCCAATCTCCTCCACACCACTGATCCTCTCAAATGCCAATCTGGCTATCTTACCTTGCTGCTTAAAGCCCTCAACAGACCTACTAGACCTCCAAGTCAAGACCCTGCATGAGTAGCAGCCGCTCGGGTTCCTCTCTTACCTCACACTACAGAACCGCCGACACCACCTGGTGATGTCCGGTCTCCCTCCCTTTCTTATCTAATGAAGCTACAGAAGAGATCTCATGGCCTCCTGACTTCTTCACCTTACTAATCTCTCACCTATACTGTAAGATCCAACCTCACAGTCAGTATTTACAGAGCTCTGTCTCTCTCCCCACCAGCCATAAAGGGGTGAGTAGCTTTGCCACGCGTTCCCTCTCTCCCGTGATGCTCTGCGTCAACACAGACCCAGGGGGGAAAAATGAAACCCGGTATTACACGGTCATGATTTCTCCTCTGATCTTCAGATGAGACACAAGGCAAGATCTTACTCTCTCTGGGGGTCATAGACCCTAATTTTGCATCCTCAAATTCATATATGCAACCAATAAAACAATAGCCAGCAACTTCCTATAAATGGCGGCAGGCCCTTGCACACAGTACTTAACTATGCAAAGTAAGTTTCTTCTGGAGTTTATGTTGGAGCGGTGTCTTAGGGTTTCTATAGCTGTGAAGATACACCATGACCACGTCAACTCTTTTTTTTTTTTTTTAATTTAATTTATGTGCATTGGTGTGAGGGTGTCAGATCTTGGAGTTGTAGACAGTTGTGAGCTGCCATGTAGGTGCTGGGAATTGAACCCGGGACCTTTGGAAGAGCAGACAGTGCTCTTAACCACTGAGCCAACTCTCCAGCCCCACGTCAACTCTTATAAAGGAACAACATTTAAGTGGCACTGGCTCACAGTTCAGAGGTTTAGCTCATTATTGTCATGGCGGGAAGCCTGGCAGCACACAGGCAGACATGGTGCTAGAGAGGTAACTCAGAGTTCTACATCTGGACTTGTAGGCAGCAAGAAGAGAGTGAGGCTGGGCCTGGCTTAAGCGTTTGGAACCTCAAAGCCCAGCCCCAGAGACACACTTCCTCCAACAAGGCCACACCTCCTAATGCTACCCCCGTAAGCTTCAAATATATGAGCCTATGAGGGTCAGTCGTATTCAAACCATCACAGATGGGGAAGACAGACGACAACTAAGCAGAGCCTTGGGTATCTGATAGGAAGCAACTTGGGCAGAAGAAACATGAAATGCTAAGAGAAAGGTGAAGGTGAGGCCAGAGGAAGCTCTGTGCCTTGTGAGCCCTGTGAGGACCATAAACCCGGCTGCCAAGCTCGCAACACTTACTCTTTCACTTGCACGGTAGTGGCATAGTTAGAAGAGGCACTTTCCACGGACACGGAGAAGCCACGTCTACACTCGGAGGTGGCCGGCATGGAGATGAGTGTGACGGAGTAGGGCAGCTGGTCCTGGACAGACTCCGTAGATAGCCTTTCAAACATGGGTGCCAGCACCACCTCGTTGTGGCACTTCCCACTGGGGACAGGGGTTACAAAGGATGCTGAGACCCTGCAGGCCTGCCTGGAAGCCCCGACCCCAGCAACCGCTGCATCACGTGACTTCTAGCAACAACCCCAGTCTCTGCTGTGAGTCTGGATGGCTGTTCAGGAGGACTCTAGGACTTGGGTGGCAGGCTGGGACAGCAGCAGAGAGAATGCTGGGAAGGACCCTGGCCTGGAGGTGAGATGGGCTAGGTTCCTGCTCTGCCTAACTCACAGTAAGGACTTTGTTCTAGGCTCCCTCCCACTCCCTGGGCCCTAGCTAACCTCTTTTGTTAACCAGGACAGTTCGATAGGGAGATGAGGAGGAACTCTAGGGTCTGTCCTTTAATGTGAGGCCGCCCCTAAAAAGAGGGCATTTCTCAGTCATTTTCTCCCTCTGAGATGACGACAGAACAAGAGTGAAGTCATTCTTGGGACAGGTCACGATGGAGAGCAGACTGATGCTATTCAGCAGCCCTCCTAGGTACCACCCCAACTGTCCTCACCCAGCTCATACTGCTCCTGCCCCACTTTCCTGGCTGCTCTTACTGGGGAGGATACACGGACCCACATCTTACCAATAGAGTGTAGCGTGCTGCACCAGGGCATACGCATCCCCATCCTCAATGATCACCTTGCAGCTCATGCAGGCAAAGCACTCTGGGTGGTATTTAAACTCCCCAGCCACCTGTGAGCAGACGGAAAGAGCACAAAGAAGTGAGTCCTCCCTTTTGTTAGGGTGGGCGGCGTTAGTGGTGGGTAGGAGGACCTCCATCAGGGATGTGCAGACCCCAACCACTAAAGTCCACTCTTTCCAAGTACAGATATGCAGATCCCAGTCAAAATCCAGTCTCTCAGTCCCTGGCCTAGAGTTTCCACGGAAGCCACAGGTGGGTGTCTCCTGCTGTTTCTGACATTACAGAAAACTGTTGGCCTCAGTCATAGGAACATGTCCCTAAAGTCATAAGCCCTATGGCAGAGGTTCACCATTGCTCCAGCACAGGGCTCCCAGGTCTGCCTATGCTTGAATCCGGTAGCATAAGTAGCCATGGGCAGCAGAACCTCTCACTGCCAGTCCATTCTGGCTCCTGCCTCCCGATTCTCTGGTCAGGACCTAGGTACCGCCTCTCCTCAACCTGTCACGCTGCCCTTCAGGCTTTCATCTCACTGCATTGTTTCCTCCGGTCTACCCAGCTGCACCCACACTGTACTGTAAAGTCCTTGAGGGTATAACAGACATTATACTGCCAATTTGTCATGTGTTTTGGGCTCATGGAGAAACTGGCTCTGGACATGGGCTGCCAGCTTCCACTTTAGACTGAGCATGCTCATCTCAAAATGTCTTCCAAGATCGCCTTGCCTGAGATGGGCTTACTCCCCTGTCCTTGTTCTGACAGGGAGCATGCCTTTAATCCCAGCACTCCGGAGGCAGAGGCAAGCAGATCGCTGAGTTCTAGGCCAGCCTGGTCCACAAAGCCAGTCCAGGACAGCCAAGGTTACACAGAGAAACCCTGTCTCGAAAAAACAAAAAACCTCCAAAGTGCCTGCAGTAGGTTTAGAGGCTGTCAGTTCAGCCGCTCTGCCTCAACTTCCCGTCAGTTTCTGCTGGAGGCTGTAAATGTCCAGTCTCTCTCTCTCCCTCCCTCCATCTCTTACTCTTACCCTGCTTTTCTTTCTTTCTTTCCTTTTTTTTTTTTTGGTTCTCAGACAGGGTTTCTGTGTCTCTGTGTAGCCTTGGCTGTTCTAGTTTTGCTTTGCAGACCAGGCTGTCCTGGTACTCACTGAGACACCTGCGCCTCTGCCTCTCTGCCTTCTGAGTGCTGGGATTATAGGCCCGCACTACCACTACCAGGCTTTATAGATAATGTAATTACTTTTTTTTTTTTCTTTTTTTTGAGACAGTTCCTCTATAGCCTTAGAACTTGCTCTGTAGACCAGGCTGGACTCATAGATCGACCTACCTCTGCCTCCCAAGTGCTGGGACTAAAGGCATGTGCCACTACCACTGCCCATAAACACCTGGTTTGATATTCCTTTCTGTTTTTTGTTCTTTTACTTGGAAGCTTTACCTGGAGGACGCTCCCCTACCAGGACTCTGTCTCTCCATCAGGAACTGCAGCTGGCTCTCTCACTGACTTCCCCAGTCCTTCTGTTGGAGGTTTGTGAGCCTCTGGCTTGAGGCCACTCCAGCAGTGTGTGCTAGAAGTTACGGTGCCGGATATGATGGAGTTTGCCGGGGATCTGATGCATCCTACTGGCTGCTACACTGCTCATGTGATTACTTTTGCTTGCCACTTGCTGGATCCGGAACCACAGCTATGGCAGATGGTCCTTCGGAACGAGCAGGACAGAGGGAAGACTAGACCCGTCTTTTAGTAAGGGCTCGACACACTCCTATGGCTGAGTGAATGATAAAGGACAGGCCGTTGCTGAAGCCCAAATGAGAACTGATCATGGGGGAAACTGTCAATGGCCTGCGGACAGTGAGGTGCAGAGGTGCAGGTCACTCACCATGGCAGGTCCTGTCATTAGCAGGGAGCACCCATGGCAGAACTCGCCAAACTTGGCCCAGTAGTCCTTGTGGCAGTAGAGTTTCCCATCCTTCTCATAGTACCAGTTGGTGAGCGACTCCTGGCACTCTGAACACCTGCAAGGCAGAAGAGACGTGCTGCTGGAGCACTCCGCAGGCCACACGGTGGGCCTTGGCTCCCAGTTTAATGACAAAAGGCGCCGTCCTCTCCTCTTCCAAAGATAGGGCGGGGCAAAGCTACAGTGTACTGCCCTCCTTCTGAGCAAACAAGGCTCCAGAACCAGCTGTGCTGTGCTGCCTGCCCCTGGGAGCAGGTGCTTTGAGTCCTGGAGCCCAGTGAGAAGCTGTGAAGATCCAAAAACCCTCTCCTAGAAAATGTGTGGAGTGTATGGATGTCCCTCAAATCCACATATGTCCCCAGTTAACTAGAGCCAGTGGTGGTGGTGGTGGTGGTGGTGGTGGCATGCACCTTTCCAGCACTCTGGGAGGCAGAGGCAGGTGGATTGCTACGAGTTTAAGGCCAGCCTGGTCTACAAAGTGAGTCCAGGACAGCCAAGGCTACACAGAAAAACCCTGTCTCAAAAAAACAAAACAACAAACAAACAAAAAAGAACTAGGTAGATAGATGTTTCAATGACAAAACTCCCCCCAAAACCAACCCCCCAAAAAAACCCCAAAGCCCCCTCAACCCCCCCTCACTTCAAAACCAAGTCACCACAGCATTATGTTCTTGAAGAGGAAAATTGAAAAACAAAACAAAGATACTTCATGCACTCTTGCAGAGGACCAGAGGTCTATTTCCTGCACTCCAGTGGCGGGGTAGAGGCTGGGGGCAGAGGCTGGGGGCAGGCAGGTCCAACACCTCTGACCTATAGAAGCACCTGCACTCACACACACCTAGCCACAGATAAACAGTGAATAAACTAAACTGAGGCACAACTGCTCCAAGGTATGATTGGGGGGAAGGTTTTTATTATAGAGAGGAATGACAGTATAGCCAGAGGCATCTGGAAGAGAGGCAAAGCATTAAAGGGACCATGGCCAGCAGACTGGACCAGGGTAGGAGAGAAGAGAGATAAGGAGATCAAGGGAGGAAGATGGAGAGAGGGGCCAAGGGAGGAAGATAGAAGAGGGTGCACAGCTGAAATGTCAGGGCTACAGTGGGATGAGAAGCCTGGGGTGGGAAAGCCCACAAGCTGGGGACAGGAGAAGGCGTGAGACGAGCTGAGAAGAATGGAAGGTGGTTGTGGTATCAGAGGCCGGCTGTGCTTTGGTACGCTAACAGGCACCACAATTAGCCATTTGTCCCCAGTTTCTTTTGGACCTGACATACAATAAATTAATTAAAAGTAATAAAGTAAAACCTTTTTTAAAAAAAGATGATTTTGTTTTAATGTGCATTGGTGTTTCACCTGCATGTATGTCTGTCTGTGTGAGGATGCCAGATCTCTGCGAACTGGAGTTACAGATGGTTGTGAGTTGCTGTGTGGTTGCTGGGAATTAAATCTGGTGCTCTGGAAGAGCAGCCAATGCTCTTAACTGCTGAGCCACCATCTCTCCAGCCCATTAAATCTCTAAAAATACTCAGATTTATTTCTTTTATGAGTGTTTTGTCTGCATGTATGTATATACACCATGTGTGGAGGTCAGAAGAGGTCATCAGATCCCCTAGAACTGCAGTTAAGAATGGTTGTGAAAGATCATATCTGTGCAGGAAACCGAACTCAGGTCTTCTGGAAGCAACAAGTGTTTTTTTTTTTTAAACCACTGGGCCATCTCTCTGGCTCCAATAAAATGAAATGAGAATTGGCAGGGGAGAGCGGGGGAGCCCCTGGCATGCGGCTGGAGAGCCCTGGGGGGTGGGAGTGGGGGCTCAGCAGTTAAGTCACTAGCTGCTCTTCCAGAGGATCCAGGTCCAATTCCCAGCATCTACATGGCAGCTCATAACTGTCTGTAATTCCAGTTCTAGGGGATCCAACACTCTCACACATACATACAAGCAAAACACCAATGCACATTAAATAAAAATAAAATAGTGAGCACTGGTGGGGGTGGGTGGAGAATGTGTCAGGGCTAACACCACCAATTTAAAAAAAGAATGAAAAAAAGAAAAAAAAAAAGAATGACCTCTATAGGTCATATATTTGAAAGCTTAGTCATCAGAGAGTGGAACTATTTGAAAGGATTAGAAGGATTAGGGGGCGTGCCCTTATTGGAGGAGGTGTGTCACTCGGGGTGGGCCATTGTCTCTTTCTGCCTATGGACCAGGATGTAACTCTCCCCACTGCTGCACTGCCAGGCCGCCACGTTCCCCACCATGAAACTATAAGCAAGCCCCTAATTAAATGCTCTGTCTGTTTGTTTGTTTGTGGAGATAGGGTCCCTCTGTGTAGCCCTGGCTGTCCTGGACTCGCTTTGTAGATCAGGCTAGTGGCCTAACTCAGAGATTTGCCTGCCTCTGCCTCCCTGAGCGATAGGATTACAAGTGGGCACCATTCCACTCTGCTTAAATGCTTTCTTTTATGAGAATTTCCTTGGTTGTGTTGTTTCTTCACAGTAATAGAACACTGACTTAAGACTGTGGGTTGAATAAGAATGACTACCAGAGGTAATTAGTTTTAACTTTTCTTCTTTTTTTTCTTTTTTCGTTTGTTTTTTCGAGACAGGGTTTCTCTGTGTTAGCCTTGACTGTCTTGGACTCACTTTGTAGGTCAGGCTGGCCTCAAACTCACAGCGATCCTGCCTGCCTCTGCCTCCCATTAAAGCCACCACGCCTGGCTCAATTTTAACTTTTCTAAAATATAAGCATGGGGGTTGGCAGATGTGGAAGGCTTTTTGTTGTTGTTTGAGACTGGGCCTCATGGATCCCAAGCTGGCTTCAAACTCTGCTACAAAACTGAAGATTACCTTGAACTTCCGGTCTGTTTGTCCTCATCTCCTGAGTGTTGGTATTATGCGATACACATTTAAAAATTACTTTTGAGCTGGGCTTGGATGGCACGCTCCTTTAATTCCAGAACTCAGGAAGCAGAGGCAGGCAAATTTCTGTAAGTTAGGGCGCCAGCCTCATCTACAGTGGGAGTTCCACATCAGCCTGGGCTACACAGAGAGACCCTGTGTCAAAAGCAATATATACTTTTGAAAAAATTTCATACAAATATATATTTACATCGAACTTATTCCACACCTTCTCACACTTAGTTTTATGAGGGGTTCAGACTGAGCCCAGAACATCATGAGCCCTAGGCAAGCACTCTGTCAACGGTCACACCACCATCTCAGCAGAGACACAGAAGGCTCAACAGTACTTAGTATTGGGCTCATACATACGTTGGGCGGTGGGTGTCCCTGCTGGTCGGAGGACAACTCCATGGAGCTGGTTCTCTCCTTCCACCTTCCCAGGACTGAAATCCGCTCAGGAGGCCTTTACCCCTCAGTCATCCTTCTGGCCCCCAACAGAGAGGTGTTTTTTGTTTTGTTCTGGTTTGGTTTTTTGTTTTGTTTTGTTTTGGTTTTTGGTTTTTCGAGACAGGGTTTCTCTGTGTAGCCTTGGCCATCCTGGACTCATTTTGTAGACCAGGCTGGCCTCAAACTCACAGCGATCCGCCTGCCTCTGCCTCCCGAGTGCTGGGATTAATGCGTGCACCACCACACCCGGTTTTGGTTTGGGTTTTTAAAGTTAATTTTCATCGAGTGATGGTAGCATGTTCCTTTAAACACAGCCTTTGGGAGACTGAGGCAGAAGGATCTGTGTGAGTTTGAGGTCAGTCTACTGTGCGAGTGCTTATATGCAGTGAGCCATCATTTTAGCTTCACAGACAGCTCAAACAACAACAACATGTTTTAGTGTGATTTATACTGCTATGTGAGCTGATAAATAAAATTCAAAATATCAGATATATTTCCTATTGAATTTGTAAAAATCAAGAAAAAAAAAAAAAAGGAGTTTTTGAGACAGGGTTTCTCTGTGTAGCCCTGGCTGTCCTGGACTCTCTTTGTAGAGCAGGCTGGCCTCAAATTCAGAGATCTACCTGCCTCTGGCTCCAGAGTGCTGGGATTACAGGCATGCACCACTGAGCCTGGCAAGAGTGTGGCTTTAAAAGCCTAGAAAGACAGTAGACCAATAAATACCTAAACCTTGGGTTCAGCAACAATTTTGGTAACAATTGATCAAATTTTAATTTAGATTACAATTAGACTATGAAATTTGTTAATTCCATTCCCCTCCTCACACCCCGTTTTGTGAGACAGTCTCACTATGTATTTGTTTGTCTGGAATTTACTCTGTAGACCAGGCTGGCCTTGAACTCAGAGATCTGCCTGCCTCTGCCTCTCGAGTGCTAGGATTGAAGGTAAGCACCAACATGCCTAGTGAATTTGTTAACTTTTCTTAGTCTTAAGAGTAACAGCTGGCCGACTGTGGTGATGCCCGCCTTTAATCCCAGCACTTGAGAGGCAGGTGGATGACTGTTGAGTTCCAGGTGAGCCTGGTCTATAAAATGAGTCTAGGACAGCCAAGGCTGCACAGAGAAACCCTGCCTTGGGAAACAACAACAACAAAAAACAAAAACAGCTGTCAGCTGGGCATGGTGGCATGCCTTTAATCCTAGCACACAGGGAGGCAGAGGCAGGCGAATTGCTATGCGTTCAAGGACAGCTTGGTCTACAAAGCGAGTCTGGGACAGCCAAGGTTACACAGAGAAACCCTGTCTGCGGGGGGTGGGGAGGTTGAGGGGAGGGTAACAGCTGTCACCTGGTTGCATAGTTCTGCTCCACAGTCAGTTCAGGTGTGTTCTCAACCTGTGTCCACACAGGCAGCTTCCATTTCCTTTCTAGGCCTCCCCACACACGCAGCTAAGAGCCAGCCCCTGGCCACCCAGCCAACGCACCTCTTTCCTTTTAGACTCCCTTTTAATTGAGATGGGCCTTACAAGCAGATCCAGGGACTGTAGGCTCTACAGCTCTGTGGGCTAGACTGCCTCCAGGAAGTGGCAAAGGCTTTGTCTTTGTCTCACTGACATTGGCTACATTCTTGCATCTCAGATGTCACATGGGGGGCCCTTGGTAGGGCTCCTAGCCCTGCCACTTACTAATTATGCCTGCGTAATATACTTTACTTCTCTGTTCAGTTCCTCATCTACAAATAGACTGTTGTGAAAATTAATGAGACAATATGTATAAATGTACAATTGAAGCCGGGCATGGTAGCGCATGCCTTTAATCCCAGCACTCGGGAGGCAGAGGCAGGTGGATTGCTGTGAGTTCGAGGCCAGCCTGGTCTACAAAGTGAGTCTAGGACAGCCAAGGCTACACAGAGAACCCCTGTCTCAAAAAACAAAAACAAAACAAACAAACAAACAAAAATGTACAATTGGCTTATATAAAAGGCCCAGCACAGTCGGGACACAATAAATGTTAACTTGCAATTAAAGGTGATAGCTCATTGCATAGTCACTGTACTAGTTAGGCAGCTTTTGACAACGTTTGTTTATTTTTATTTTTATTGAGACAATCTTTCTGTGTACTCTTGGCTGTCCTGGAACTCACTGTGTAGACCAGGCTAGCTTCTAACTCAGAGATCCTCCTTCTGCCTCCTGAGTGCTGGCATTAAAGGCATGCGCCGCCATGCCTGGTCTTGTTATTTTGTTTGTTCGTTCGTTCGTTTTGAGATCAAGGTTCACTTTGTAACTCCGGCTAGTCCTGAGCTCACAGCAATCCTCCTGCCTCAACTTCCCACTATACTCAGCTTGGACAAGGTCTCTTAGGGGTTTTGTTTGTTTGTTTGAGGCAGTCTTACTATGGCCTTGGCTGGCTGGGGACTCAGAGAGCTCCATCTTCAAATACTGGTAGTAGAGACATTCACCAGCATGCCTCGCGTTCTCTGAAGCCTGGTTATGGTTAACCCAGGTATGGTTAACAGCATCCCACTACACACAGCCAATGTCAGGGTCCTCCTCCAGGGTCGAGCAGGACTGAGACTTACATAAAACCACAACTGATCAAAACGCAATGTTCTGGAGCCCAGTGTCACGTGATGCATCTACAGCCCAACTCCCAGACTGAAGGCCCAGGGACCACCGAGCCAGGGAGGACGGGAAGATTGGAGGATGCAGAGGAACAGGGAGTGGGACGTGAAATTGTGTTTCCTAGAAATGTCACAGAAGCCACCCCCATGAAGTCTCACCAACATGGCTACCTAAACATGAACCACACCATACGGAAGGAGGAAGGCTCACAAGGCCTCAACCCTAGATAAAGAACTACAGGCAACCCCGGGATGCTGCAAGTGGGAGAGAGTCTTCCCTAGCTGTCTGTTCAATACCAAATGGCCGGCTCTGAAAGCCTATGCGTAACAAGTAACAGTACAGGCTGAGCAGGTTGGATTTTTATACTTAGAGAAAAAAGATGTAACAACTAAAGAAAAAGAGGCCATGAACTTGAGAAAAGAAGGTACGTGGAAAGGGCTAAAAGAAAGAAAGGGAGGAAATGATGTAATTATATTCTAATCTAAAAGAAAAAAGGCAGTCCAGGACAGCCGGGGTGTGGGGAAGAGTCTTTAAAAAGCAGTGATGGTGCATGCCTTTAATCTCAGCAATCCGGAGGCAGAGGCAGGTGGATCTCTGTGAGTTCAAACCCAGCCTGGTCTATGGAGTAGGTTCCAGGACAACCAGGGCTATACAGAGAAATCCTGCCTAAAAAAAAAAAAAAAAAAAAAAAAAAAAAAAAAAAAAAAAAAAAAGAACGAGACAAGACCCAGGTAGAATGAGGACCAAATAGGTTAACACATATTTCACATTGTATTTCACAACGCAAGGACAGCATTAAGATAACTTGCTAGGCAGTGCAGATTTGTAAGACAGATATGAGGTGCCCTGGGTCAGCTTCTAGAGAAGATCTAAACCAAATGTAACAGCAGAGGCCACCAGCACCGCTGTTCCCGAGTGTGACTGAAGCAGCAGAGGACAAGCTGCGGAGTCAAGAGGGCTAGAGAAACAAGGCCTGGAACATGGAGTGCCCAACTGCCGGTGGGCGCTGCTCCCACTCTGTGGCTTTTCTGCTTGATTTATGGAGGCTATGGACACCTTATGCCATGCCAGGCTCTTGGGAGCTGAGTGTGGTACAGAGAATATACGGATATAGTATGGATTTGACGAGCCTAGAGGTGCACTGAGCTCCAATTTAGAAGCGAGCTAAGTTCAAGCTCCTGGGTGCGACATCCCCCGGATAAACCGCTTCCTTTCTGTGGGTTCAGGTTCTTTGCTTATGAAATGATGGGTGGACTATCCCCTGGGCTCCCTCAATTTGGAAGACTTGAGGCTCCAAGCTCCGGACTACCGTTTGCCATCTACCGGATCTCTGGCTAGCTCCTCTGTGTTCTCATTTGTGAACTGGTAACACGACACAAGCACTCACTCAGGCTGGCCGTGCTGGTTCAATGGTTCTGAGTGGCATCTAGCAGGGAGCTAGCATTAGACTCCGAGGGCTTCTTTTCTGCCTCCTGCCTCCTGCCTTAATGCTCTTGGGTAAGCTTCCTTCCCTTCCATCAGACTGTGAAGTCCTTAAGGGTAGAGACAGGGCCCTATTTCTTCTTGGTGCACCCAGCATCCAAGCCTAGGGCTAGGCAGCGCAGGCCTTCAGTGAATGCTTTCAAACTGAAGATGAGGCGCGAGTGTGGAGAACCATAAGCCAAGGTGAGAGCACAGAGATCCCACGCCATGAGGACCTGTCTGTCTCCAATCTGCTGTAGTGCGAAGCTGGCGCAGGCACATCTGCAGCCAACTGTAGGCCTGGGCTCTGTTACACCCTCACAATGGTATGTGCGCCACCTCAGGCCATGGGAGCACCAGAACACACCCTCCTTTCTACTGCCAATATCCTGCTTTTGTTTGATGCAAGCAGCTCTCTAGCCAGGCAAAGGAACAGGCAGAGAAACAAGTGTGGGCATGCAGGAGACAGCCACGCCAGCCTGCTGGGAAACACACCTGGCTGGAGAGCGGCCTCATGAATGCACATGTCATGTGTCATGGAATGCTTCGGAAGCTCAGCATGGCGAGCAGCTGACAGCACCGGCTATAAGTCCCTTAAGCTCGGTTTTGGCCAAAGAACACAGGAGAGTTTAAAGTGCTAGCTTAGGTACTAACAACATCTGCTGATAGTTGTCCAACATGCAAGGGATGGAACTGGGGTCTGAATCTTTGTGTGCTTGGCTAGGAAGCCATCTTTATTTCAATGTACCTTCATGACAGGGTTTCTCTGTGTCACCCTGGCTGTCCTGGACTCACTTTATAGACCAGGCTGGCCTCAAACCCACAGGGATCCACCTGCCTCTGCCTCCCTAGTGCTGGGATTAAAGGTATATGCCACCACATCCAGCAGCATTGGCAGTTTTTGATAAGTCTCTACAGACACTGAAATTATTATTTTCACCCAGTGTTCTGTTCTCCAGTAGCAAGGTCTGCTAAAGAATCCAAAGTAGAAATAAGGTACCAATTGAAAAATGCCCCACCTCAGATTCTCAAAAGCCACATCTCCCCCCAGCTTTCCATTTTTGAAAGCTTCAAGAGAAAGTCCAAATCTACTCTAACTGCAGACCTCAGGGCCAGGGCTCAGGTGCGGTCCTCTGTCTCCTGAGGACCCAGAGTGTACAGAGCTAAAACCTCAGAGAGGCACACAGGAGGCCACATACAGAAGCTAAGGACAGCTAACACTGGCAGCTAACACATTGCAGGTGGCCCGGGAAGTAAGAAAGTGAATGAGAACTCGGTCACTTCACTTAGCCCTGGATCTGCAGAGAATACATCAGCTGAGATTTCACGTGTAATTGCCACCTTTCACAGCAGCCAGTTACTTAAAGACTCTCATGGAGCTATGGAAGTTATAACAGAGCTGGGTGTGGTGGCACACACCTGTGGTCCCAGCACTCTTGGAGGCAGAGGCAGATAGACCTCTGTGAGTTTGAGGCCAGTCTGATCTACAAAGCAAGTCCAGGACAGCCAAGGCTACACAGAGAAACCCTGTCTCGAAAAACAACAACAACAACAAACCCAAACCAAATAACCAAACCAAACCACCCACCCACCCAGGTGCAGTGGCCCATGTGATGCTCGCAGCAGGTGCCCAGAAATAGTTTGTGTCCTTCCTTCTCCAAATTGGGAGCAGCAAGGGCAAGTGGAGCCAGACTTCTTCTTCCCATGCCCAGGGAATGTGGGTCTGCTTCTCACCTAGAGCTAAGCAGGCTTCTCAGGACAAAAAGGAGGTCCTAAAATGCATTTTCTGTAGAGCCCCGGCCATCGGGACCTTTACTGGACATTACATGTAAGGACCAACAGGTAAAAGAAGTGCTGAGAGGAGACACGGGATACAGGATTCACCTTCACACACATGCAAATTCCTCAGACCAGGGCTTACTCCCCAACCCCACTGCCATCACTTCTGTGGATTTACGCACATTAAAGCATTAAAACAAGTAACTCCTGAGTCCTGGGGAAGGCTGGGTTGAGAGGCAGCTGTGGCTGCTACTGTAAGCCTCCATGTCACCTGAGAGTTCCATAAAGCAGGGGGGGCCAATTATCCTCCAGGGCTCACAAGGGCTGCTCTGACAGGAACCTGGAGACTCAGATCCACCACCACACAGCCCTCTGTTGCTTCTTCCTGCAGACTCTATGGATTGAAATGGTCTGCCAAACACTAATTCTTGTGGAGTATGCGGCAATGCTGTTTTTACAAAAGTAGAGCTGTACCAAGTCGCTTCTACTCAGCAATAAAGAGTATACTGATACGGCTCTGGTCAAAGCCAGAGTCTGGCAGTTCATGGAGTCTGTGCCGCTCACCAGGGGGTGTTTCCTGGGGGGGGGGCGGAGGCGGAGTACAGGTTCCTATACCTCTGAGAGTAGCCAAACAAGTTACAGTTGGCAACCACTCACCTGATCACAGCACTTCGATTTTAGGTAGTCTAACAAGGCTGAAGGAGGCCGCCAAAGGCGACTGCTAACTTGAGTAGTTTTCTTTTCAAACACGGGTTGCTTTATAATGCAAAGATGTGCTTTTTTTTTTCTTTGTTTTTGTTTTTAAAGAAATAATGTATAGGGCTGGAGAGATGGTTCAAAGGTTTAAGAGCACCGGCTGCTGTTCCGAAGGTCCAGAGTTCAATTCCCAGCAACCACATGGTGGCTTACAACTACCTGTAATGAGCTCTGGTGCCTTCTTGTGGTAGGCAGGCACACGTGTGGGCAGAATACTGTATAAATAATAAATAAATCTTAAAAAAAAAAAAAAGAAAGAAAGAATGAATGTATAAACCAAGCTCATTAAACCCATCTTGGACATTAAGGAAAATTCTATAAAAGGGAATTCCTCTAAAGCCAGGGAGCACACGTCACTATCAACTGGGGAACATAATTCAGTGATAAGCCCGGCACAGTGGTGCACACCTGTAATCCCAGTACTCAGGGGAGGCAGAGACAGGCAGATGTCTGTGAGTTCAAGGCCAGCCTGGCCTACAAAGTGAGTCCAGGACACCCAAGGCTACACAGAGAAACCTTTCTTGGAAAAACAAACTAACAAACAAAAACAAGTAACTCAGTGACAAGAGTTCTTTCTGATGAGCGTGTGCCACCTGGCTTTTCCAGCACTGGACAAAGAGACCACCCTCTGAGTTAGCTGTTCTGTAAGCTCCAATTTGAGATGGTCCCTCACTCGGGAGGACCTGAGGCTGCGCCGTGCCACTCACACCTGGGGCAGGCAGGGAAGATGATGTGTGCTAGAGTGAGGCACAGAAATGACATCCTTCACTCCCCTCTTTCCCCATCACATGCTCACGCCTGATCATGTCCCATGGAATCTGGTTGCGTCACCACCTTTCTTGCAACCACAGCCCTAGAACTCTTACGGACTTTACTCCTCCAGAGGCCCGAGGGTCAAGGACTTAACTTGTTTGACGGAGTCCAGGGAGCTTAATCCCTGCATTCTGTGTTGGAACAAACAGGCCTCCGGAAGGGAGGGACAGACACTTGGTCACAGAGGAGCACATGACGAGGGAGGAGGCTGATGGGCGGCAGCTTTATGACCAGGTAGTGATTTAGCCTGGAAGCCTGGAAAGCGGGAGTCCAGGCGGCCCCTCCCCTGGGACACAAAGGCCGGTGGGGCGGCTTGCTGGCTATCCCTTCAGCAGCAGCTTCAGGAATGTGGCCTCTCATTTGGGAGAGGGCAGAGGGTCTACTGCAAGTCAGTGCCCTTTTGATTCCAGCTGGGCAAACAGAGCCTGGGGAATGGAGGTGAGGTCATCAGGTTTCCCAGAGAGGCCGCCCTGGAACAAGACAAAGGGCTCTTGGACCTGGGAGGCCCTGGGGACCTCGAAAGTCCATTACCTGCTCTGGCGGCAGCTCCAGAGAAGTGTCATGACCACAAAGATTAAAAGGGGCACACTGCTCCTGGACGATAAAGGAGCAGGCCCCCCCCCATGCCTTCCCAGGATGTAGAGGAACAAGAAGGGTCTGAACAAGTGGCCACTAGAACACCTGGTGTTCCACCTGGCATTTGGATCCCCCATGGTAAAACCTACCTCCTAAACTCAAGACCAACGGCCTTCCACAATGTGGGGGATGGGGGGTGGGAGGGTGGGGGACGGGGGGTGGGGGTCTTCAGTAACCCTGGCAAACCATCCCTTCCCTGTTCTGACCGGGAAGGAGGGAAGCAAAGCCGAGAACAGGTATGGGAGGGAGAGATGGACAGAAGGAGCTGCAGCGCCTGCCCCGAAGGACAAGAAACACCAAAACCAAAACAAGCCAGCTAAGGGGACCGTGCTGCCGCGGTTGAGAGTGGTAGCTCTATCGGTGAAGCGGGGCTACGTAATCTCTGCCGGCTTGATAGATGAAAGTTATGATAAAGTGCCTAGCAGGATGGCTGCTGTAGTCAGTATCCAAGACCAGTCCCCCTCTCGGCCACTGTGCTCCCCACCACTCTACAAGGGCCCGACCACTTCACCGAAACCTCCTAGTAGCTGCTGTTCTGGCAAGGGACGCAACCGATTACTATCCTAGTGGTGAGGTCTGGCCACCACGTTGGGGTGGGGAGAAAAATTTAGGCAGGACTGCTGGTGAAGGGGAGGCAGCCCTCCAAAAAACAGGTTTCTCCCAAAGAATAAAAACAAGCCCCACCCCAGGCAGGAATGGCTCCTTTCAGGAGGGACCCAGAGGGCCAGAAACCCCCCTGGGGAGTTTCTCTTGAAGGTGGGGTGGAGCAGAGAGCAAAGACAGACAGGTCGGAGGAAGAAAGTTTCCACGCCTCCCCATGAAAGGCTCACAGAGAACCCCTATAGTTGTGCAGGTCTGGGGGCTGAGAAACCCCTCAAGGCTGGGGCAAATGTGCTTGCCATTAAGAGAACACGTATACAGTGCCTACTGTGTACCAGGCTCCCCACGCCCAGGCCTTGTCAGCTTTCAGTTTGGCAAAACCTGCCCATCCTGCTTGTTGGGACAAATTCCTGGGCAGGCAGCACGGCCTGTAGGTAAGGCATATGAAGGTTACAGAATGGCACCCTATTTGTGCTTTCCCCAGGAGGAGTAACACCAAGATGAGTCTTGTTAGGGAGGGGAACCCGGGCTCCCCAGGAACTTCCCTCACCTCCCCGTTTGCAGGACATCGGAGCGCCCCTTTCCAGGCCGCTGCTGCTCCGGTATAAGCCCTTCTTTTGGAAAAACCAGGAATATTAAGTGAGATCTGAGGAGAACAAGGAAGACGGCCTTCCCCTCAGGACCAGGGGCCAGGAGAGGGGATAAGGAAGAGGACCCGGGCGACCAACTCACCTAAAGGGGTCTCTGGAGGTGAAGTAAGCCGGGACAGACAAGTAACTCCCCATCTTCTTCCCACACCAGAGAAGCAGGCTCAGCTGCAAACCCGTCTGGGAGTGCCTCAGGCTGGCTGCAGACGGCCACCATGACAGGCGGGGTTCCGGCACCTTTGGTTGGAGCCGGCTGCCCGGTGCTCACCTCTGCCTCCGGAGCAGCAGGAGAGAGGGGACTCCAGGCCCCTGGCTCCCTGGCAAACTCCCGCAGGGGCACATGGCTGGTGCGTCTCCTCCCCAGTTTTTGGGAGCTCCGTGGCCCTCTCAGGGCTCCGGCAGAAGCACCTCTCTTTAGAGGCTACAGACACACAGGCATTCTGGGGAAGGGGCCGGTGACTAGCTAAAAATGGGATGCTGCTGTCAAGTTAGTCCGGTCCTTCAGTCCCACCCACCCCGAATGAGGGAGGGAGGAAGAGGAGGGGCTCGGGCAGAAACGAAGTGTGTGGTTGGAGCAGCTGTTAGGAAACAGACCTCGCAGCAAGGGGTGGAGCCAGGGAGGGAGCGAGGCTACCAAACGCGGTAGACAATAACTGGAGGTGGCCGAGCAGCGTCCACCGCACAGCGCACAGCACAGGGAAGGACAGCACAGGAGGGCCAACACATCCAAAGGTCACGGGCCCGAAGAGCTGCCTAAAAGACGTTAACTCTACCGAGAGGTGAAAAGCACCGAATGCCAGCTTAGGCAGAGCTACACCCACAGGAGGGGAGGACCCTCCAGCTTGGGAGGCCTGCTCTCCGGGCTGGTCTCTTTCTCTCCTGGTGTTGGGACTTTCATCCATTTACTCCTTCTGCCTAGTCTGGGGACAGACTCAAGAGGCTGGCCACTTCCACTCTGGGGCAGGGCTGTACTGTGGACAAGGACACAAGGCCCAGAGTATGGGTCTCTGTGTGACTCCGTCCTCGGAGACGGAATTATCCCCACTTTATATTCTAGGAAAGTGAAGTGCCAGAGATTAGGAGACTCACCGATGGCCACAAGCCAATCGCTGCTGATGCTGGGATACCCTGCTTCCCTCTGTGTCCTTGCACTCAATCTTGTAAGCGAGGCACTGATCCCACCCAGTAGGCAGTGCTGTTTCTTTCACTGTGTCTGTACTAGTTAGATTGTATTGTCAACTTGACACAATTTAGAAGCACCTGAGAACGGGAAATCTCAACTGAAGAACTGCATCAACCAGACTGGCCTGTGGCTCTGTCTGTGAGGAGGTGTCCGGAAGTGGGAGGGCTCAGCAGGAGTCTGGGCTATATAAGAAAGGTAGGCCAGCCCAATGGTGATGGCGCATGCCTTTAATCCCAGCACTTGGGAGGCAGAGGCAGGCGGATCGCTGTGAGTTCGAGGCCAGCCTGGTCTACAAAGCGAGTCCAGGATAGTCAAGGCTACACAGAGAAACCCTGTCTCGAAAAACCAAAAAGAAAGAAAGAAAGGTAGGCCCACAGTAGGTGGGAGGTCATGGCAGGCAAATCTCTGAGTTGGAAGTCAGTTGGGGCTATATAGGAAGGCTCTGTCTCTTTTGTTGCTGCTGTTGGGCTTGTTTGTTTGATTTGGGGTGTTTTGTTTTGTGATAGAGTTAGTTCCTCTGTGTAGCCTTGGCTGTCCTGGAACTCACTCTGTAGACCAGGCTGTGCTGGAATTTAGGAGGTCCGCCTGCTTCTGCCTCCCAAGTGCTGGGATTAAAGGTTAGCACCACCCCAAGAAGAGACTTGATACCCTATAAGCATATATACAGGGGGAGGAAGTCCCCCTCAGTCACAGTCATAGGGGAGGGGAGTAAGGGGAAAATGGGAGGGAGGGAGGAATGGGAAGATACAAGGGAGGGGATAACCATTGAGATGTAATATGAATAAATTAATAATAAAAAAAAGGTTAGCACCACCATCACCCAAGCAAGATCCTGCCTTAAAAAGAAAAGAAGAAAAGAAAAGAAGAAGCTGGCAGAAAAGCAAGAGCAGGTAGTAAGCAGCCTTCCTGCATGGCTTCTCCTCCAGGTCCCTGCTCTAACTTCTCTCAGCTGGAGTAAACCCTTTCCTTCCCAAGTTGCTTTTGGTCATGGTGTTTATCACAGCAACAGAAAGAAAACTAGGCTAGCGTCCTATGGTAGCCATGCTGCTTAAACTGCGAAGTGGGAGGAGAGAGTAATCTGAGGTCCTAGGAGAATGACAGACCTGGGTACCTGGAATGGGAGCATACCCAAAGAGCCCCAGCTGTGGGCCTGGCCAAACCAGAGCCTGCGTGAAGGAGGTCTCCTCTCCCGCAGTCTACATGCCTATCCTGGAGGAGACTGGGACCACCCAGACCTTGATGGACCGGGAGGGGGGGCTGCAGTATGGGCTCTTTCCCACCAGCTATACACACCTCCCCACCAACAAAAGCTGTAAGTCACCCAGCAGCTGCTATTTGTCACTTTAAAGTGTGACAGTTAAGTCCACAACAAAAGTGATCCCTGGCACCGGGGGTGGTGGTGCAAGCCTTTGATCCCAGCACTTGGGAGGCAGAGGCAGGTGGATCTCTATGACTTTGAGTCCAGCCTGGTCTACAAAGAGTTCCAGGACAGCCAAGGCTACACAGAGAAACCCTGTCAGGAAAAAACCAAAACCAAACAACCAACCAAACCCCCAAGACCACAAAAGTGATCCCTGGGTTACAAGGGGATGTCTTCTCATTTCTCCAGTTGGGTTCAGTGTGATAAGAAACCTAGGTCTGTCTCCTGACTGAGCGTTCACCGAGCATGTAGTATGCCCCCAGACCCTGTGCTCAGTGCTCCCAAACATTCTCCATCATTTTTAAACTGCCTTTGTACAGCATACATGTTATACCCACTGAGCAGACAACAAAACCAAGGTTCTGAGGGGGTTATTGACAGCTTGAAAACAAGCATCTTATTAACAGTGAGGGTGGATTACAACCTCAGTAAGAAAGCTTCTATTGCCTGGGTCAGAGCACTTTCTGTAAAAGGTTAGAGACAAATATTTTAGGTTCTATAGCTCACACAGACCCTGTCACAACTACTCAATTATTCAACACCACGGCATCTTCAGTAAAATGGAAACAAATAGATGCAGCTATGTTTCAATAAAACTTTATTTGTGGACACTAATATAATTTCTTTCCTTCCTTCCTTCCTTCCTTTCTTCCCCTCCTGCACCCCCCCCCCCCCCGACAAGATTTCTCTGTGTAGCCCTGGAACTCTCTTTGTAGACCAGGCTGGCCTTGAACTCACAGAGACCTGCCTACTTCTGTCTCCTAAGTGCTGGGATTAAAGGTGTGCGCCACCACGCCCAGCCTGACATTGATGTAATTTTCATGTGTCATGAAATAGCCTGGCCTTTTGGGTTGTTTACCCCCTCAGCCATTTAAAAGTGTAAAGATCAAAGGCAGTACAGAAACATGGTTTTAAAAAATGGCTTTGAAGCTGGGTGTGGTGTCCTAACAGAGGCAAGTGAGTCTCTGGGAGTTTGAAGCCAGATTGGTTGACCTAGAGAGTTCCAGGCCAGCCAGGCTATACAGTGAGGCCCTGTCTCCAAAATAAAAGAAAATACAACGCTGCAGCATGTGGACTGGATGCTGAAATCCAGCATGTCTATCTGCCGCTGGAGACAGTGTTCCAGTTCCCGAAGCAGAAGAGAAGTAAGCACTGGGTAGGCCCTGACTTACCTCAATTGCCTGCAACTCTGGGTGTGAATGACATTTAGCTCCCACTGTTTGGTAGTGCTGTAGCCCCCGCCCCCCGTTTTTTTGTTTTTTGTTTTTTTTAAACAGAGGAAGGAACTGAGGTACAGAGAGGTCAAACTGCTTACCTGAAGTCATCATCTCACTGAACAAGCAGGAGAAGAAGCCAGGATTTGAACCTTAGCTAGACGTGCTCTACCGTGCTGTACTGGGGAGTGCAGCCTGGGCCCAGGGCCAGCCTGTCTAGGTTAGAATGCAACAATGCGTTGCCCTTAAGCCCTTGGCACTGAGTCTGGAACACATTAAGGGTTGATAGATGTTAGCTGTTAATATCATTAAGACTACCGTTCAACTTCTGCGCTCCCTATGTGGCCTTTAGAAAGCCCCTGCCTGTCTGGGCTTTGGGATAGGTTTCTAAATAGCTTCCAGCTTTAACATTTTTCATTTCTACGAGGTGTTGGTGGGCTCCTTGTTTTCCTTGGGTCTCAAGTTGAGGCTGACTCTCTTGAGCCAGCCTTGAAGGAATCAGGGCCTTGGCTGGGGGCCACAAAAGAGCCACAGGGGAGTGAGATGGAGTGGAATGGAGGTAGCACGCAGGACACTGAAGAGGACTGCCACAGGCCCGCTGGCTGGGGGCTCTTTTTCTCCTAGGCACAGAGCCCGGAGGTACTATGGGCCCCTGTAATTCTTTCAGGCGGGGGGGGGGGGGGTGGTTATTTAAATCTGGAACTAGCGTCTAATTGCATCCTTTCATTTCCATGTGATGAACGGAGCGTGGATGGAAGAAAATGCAAAGCCCAGAGGCCAGGGCCAGGGCGCCCCTGAGCTTAACTCCTTTTGACGGTTCACACAGCTCTGCTGCTCCAGTGGCTGCTGGCTGCAGTGAGTCGGTGTCTAGGAATGCAGGCAGGAGGCTGCGGGCTTTCTCTTCCCACTCTCCTTACAAAGGATTTGGTCGGTGGATGAGGGGTGGGGAACTCATAAGAGGATTTGTCAGTGCCATGTGCATGCCTCCCCCCTGGAAACACAGCAACCTTCTCCCCGTGTTTTGAGCTGAAGCGGAAGCCCCTCCCAGGTGGAATCTATCTGACCCCCATAAATCTGGCTTTCAGGAGGTGCCTTTAAAGGACTGATCACCAGGTATAGGGAACTGCCGGCTAGGCAGTTCAGGCCAACTTCAAAGGGTCCACGCCACCCACCACCAGGAGCTAAAGGGTCGCATGAGGATACACTTTCCCCTTTTATTCAGGAAAGAGAGCTGCGCTGACAGGTCCAATGAGGGAGAGGATTCAACAGTCACACGTGTCCAAGGCTGGGCACGGGGCTGGCAATCACAGCTAGGATAAAGGAGCAAGATGGCGCTAATCTCCCGTACATTTCATAAGTTTGAAAGAACTGCCCAGAACCAGATGAGATTCCAAGGTGCCTGCATTTGAGAAAGGTTGGAGAACCGCTTTCAGAGATGACAACCCCAAGAGTTCATCCTTGCGAGCTGTGGTTAGTGAATCAATCACCCCATCCTCTGCCTGGACAAAGCTCTAGACAAATGATCTGGAAGCACAGGGACCTGTGTTTGCTGCACTACGCCCTCTGTTGGTGAGGAGGACTCTGCACAGGGAAAAGTTGCAGCTTGCTGTCAGTCCTGAGCCTTTCATCCCAGCACTTGGGAGGCAAAGATAGGCAGATCTCTGTGAGTTCAAGGCCAGCCTGGTCTATGAAGCGAAGTTCCAGGACAGCCAAGGCTGTTATACAGAGAAACTTTATCTCACAACAGAAACACAAAAACAAAACTAAAAACCTGTTGGGGACTACTTGAGCAGCTGGACAAATACTCTACCACTGACTTATATACCTGTAGCTCTCTTTCTCCTTTTTAAAAAAGTTTTTAAAATTTGCAACAGGATCTCGCAGTGTAGGCAGGCTGGCCTTGAGCTAGTGAATGCCTCAGCCTCCTGAGTAGATATAACAACAGGTGTGCACTATCATGGCTGTTTGGGGACCTGCTCTGAGTCCTTGCTGCTAAGCATAGCCATCCCTACCAAAAGACAATCTATCTCTGATCTCTGTTCCTCCCCTCTCCAGCTCACTTTCTAAACTTTGGAAACACCTAGAACAGTTAGAGGATACCTGGATAGTTTTATGTCAACTTGACGCAAGCTAAAGTTATCTGAGGAAGGAACCTCAATTTTAAAAAATGCTTCCATGGGCTGGAGAGATGGCTCAGTGGTTAAGAGCACCGGCTGCCCTTCCAAAGGTCCTGAGTTCAATTCCTGACAACCACATTGATAGCTCACAACCATCCATATGAGATCTGGTGCCCTCTTCTGGCACGCAGGTGTACACACAGGTAGAAGACTGTATAAATAAATCTTATGGACTGCCTCCATAAGCAGTCATGGTAGCACATGACTTTAATCCCAGCACTCCTGAAGCAGAGGCAGGTGAATCTCTGAATTCAAGGCCAGCCTGGTGTATGGAGTGAGTTCCAAGACAGCTTAGGCTACACAAAGAAAGAGAAACCCAGTTCAAAAAAGCCAAAACCAAAACAAACCAACCACACAGCAACAACAACAAGTCCCCATATAAACGGGCTCTAGGCAAGCCTTTAGGGTATTTTCTTAATTAGTGATTGATGGGTGAGGGCCCAGCCCATTATGGGTGGGGCCCTCCTGGGGCTGGTGGTCCTGGGTTATATAGAAAAGCGGGCGAGCAAACCATGGGAAGCAGGCCAGTAAGCAGCACCCCTCCACACCTCTGCAGCAGCTCCTGCCTCCAGGCTTCCAGCCCTGTGTGAGTTCTTGTCCTGGTTTCCTTCAGTGTAAGCCAAATAAACCCTTTCCTCCCTGTCTGCTTTTCGGTCTTGGTGTCTCATCACAGCAACAGAAACTGCAACTAGGACACCAGAGGGCTCCCTGACATGCTTGTCCTTGTCCCTTTCACCTTTGAAATAGTGCAACAAGAAGCAGGGACAAGAGAACATGTGTTTTCTGCCATTTGCAAATTGCTTCACCTTCTTAGAATTCCTTAACACAAATCCCTCACACTCCTCCATGCGCCCGGTGCTGTCAAGGACACCAGACCAGGATCTGAGGCTGTCACTTTAACTACCCCACCAGATAGGCTGCTTTGCCCATGTCCTGCCCTGGCCATATCTGGTTTCCCTGAGTTGCCCCCAAACCTCTGCTTCCACAGCCTCCTAGGCCTGCATCTGGCATTGTGCCTGTCTTCTCTCACCCAACTATAATGGACCAGTCCTCTTGTAGGGCTTCCTCGACATGTCCCCAAGACCATCACACACAGACAGGGTTTTGTGTCCACGCATGTCCACTGCCATATCAAACTATCTGAGGGTAGGTGCTAGGTGACCAGGTGCTGGCACCACACAAGCCTAGCCATGTGCTCAGTAAATAAGCAGGGCTCTAGACTCCCACTGTGAGCGCCTTATACCGTCCTAGAGGAGGGAAGAAGATTAACACTTATCTAGAAAGCATGTTCAGTTCCCACAGGATTTGAGTCCCTCACACACGGTAGGGCAGGGCAAGCCAGCTCAGAGACGTCAGGCAATCCATCCAAGTTTACACTGGTGGGGAGTACAGGGCTGAGGGCAACGCAGTGTTTGCTGATCTGAAATCTCAAGGCTTTTCCTCTAGACGAACCCATCAAAGGTTTTGGGGTCCTGCCTCTGCAACACAGGGCTGCACCGACAGATGTGCTTAGGCCTTGGGTCCTGCCGTCTGGTTTGGTTTCCTACGTTTGTGCTGTGAGGATAGAAAGAGTATCTAGTTCCTGGGAAGTCCATGAGAGAACTTCATGACCAGTGAGTCCCTGGGAACGAGAAGTGTCAACTTCCTGCAGAGCCTACGCCATCGGCTCCTTCCCCAGGTGCTCACTGCCCACCCTGCCCATCATCTGCCTGGGACTTGTGTGGAGCACTTTCCTTTTTCACTAGCAGACCCTCATGGCCAGCCAGGTCACTCTGGGTATCAGCATCACTCTCCCTCCAGTTTCTCTAGTTACCAGCAGTGGCTCCATCACTGTGCGTGCTTTCCCATTGCTCCCTTTCAGTGTTTTAGAATGATTTTTTCCCACACTAATAATTTGGACACATCATGTAACTGGGTGGTGCTATTGTACATTTTTGGTTTCCTATTTGCCATTCCTAATTTCGACTTGGCTTCTACCCAGGTATTCTCTTTTCTTCCCGTGACGGCTGGTTACTGTGATGTCTTAGTCAGGGATGGTTGGACGATGGCTTGAGTCCAGGAACTCACAGTGAGCCGGGACAGCAAAACTGTGGAACGGCGGCACTCCATCACCTCCCCGAAAATGACTCCAGGAGTAGTGGGTATTTAGTTTTCAGACTAGAAAACACTTACGGAGATCCGAGAGTCAGGCACAGAGGTAAACTTGGTATGCATGCACATACTCTCATTGAATTTCTCATTGTAAGGGTTGCTACCTCTTTTTTGTTTGTTTCTCTGTGTAGCCTTGGCTGTCCTGGAACTCACCATGTAAACTAGGCTGGCCTAGAACTCAGCAATCCACCTGCCCCTGCCTCCTGAGCGGAGGGATTTAAGGCAAGTGCCAACATTGTCCTGCTTGCCACCTCCTTTTTACATATGAAGAAATGAAGGTTTTTCTCCAGTTGAGAAGGTTGCTCAGTCTCATGAAATAGAACCGGGAGGGATTTAACTTGAGTATCTGAGCTCCAGGTGCGACACACTGGCACTGCTGCAAACAGCTATTCTGTACTTGCTACTTGCTTACAGTGGTATTTTTCAAGGTGTGGTCGAATGAACAGCTATCCTGAACTCCTCTGGGAAAAGGAATTATCCCTGGCACCACTCAGGCTCACAGCAACATGGTTTCTGAGGGTGAGGGGAAGAATCTGAATAATAATAACTATTATTATTATTATTATTATTATTATTATTATTATTATTATTATTATTATTATTATTAACAACAACAGGGTCTCTCTGTGTAGCCCTGGCTGTCCTGGAATCACTCTGTAGAACAAACTCAGAGATCCACCTCCTCTGCCTCCCGAGAGCTAGGATTAAGGTGTGTGCCAACTCCATTTCCCGCCAAGTGGTTCTGAAAACACTCAAGACGGAAAACTTTACTCTTTCCCAGGCACTTCTCTGTTTGATTTCATCTTCCTGTCACACTAGCCCTAGAAGTGGACAGAAACCACCATCACCCTCACTGCAAATGAGGATATACAGATAAAAGGCTCATTTTACTCTCAAGTTGCTTGGTCACTGTCAGGGTCAGGGTTGCTTAAGCCCTGAGTTTTACTGGGACTTTCATCTTGCTGATGCTGTTATTTCTCACTTGAAAGTCCTAGCTGGCCATCTTCCTCTTTTTTCAATGACACTGAATGGAAGATGAGTTTAGAAGACAGGGCCATTCTGTGCGAGTGTGAGCTGCAGCTGTAACAGCTTTTTTAGTATGTACAAGGTCCTAGGCTCCATTTCACGCATGCTCAGACTCATGCAGACTTCAAAACCAGTATGAGAGGGTGGGGTCGTGGACCTCTGATCCAGTCACATGTGCTTCAGAGCACTGTCAGGAAGGCTGAGGCAGAGTGACAGAGACTCAGAAGGAAACGGCCTGGGATGCCTGGAGCTGTTTTGGTAATGGTGAGGAATGGGGTGGGGTGGGGGGGTTGTTGCCAGGTGTGGTGACACATGCCTTGCACCCTGGCACTGACACTCAGGAGGCGGAGGCAGAGGCAGGAGGATGTCTTTGAGTTCGAGGACAGCCTGGTCTACAGAGCGAGTTCCAAGACAGCCAGGGCTAAACCCTGTCTCAAATCCTCGCCCTGACTCCCCCCAAAAAAGAATTTGTTAGCACCCTTCTAGCACTACCCAGAGAGAAAAGGGCTGTTCTAGCCTTTGATGGGGAGAAAGACAGGAAAACAGCACTGTGTACTGTATAGCAGCGAAAGGCATACTGGGGCTTTGAATGCTCATTGCTGCATTATACACAGAAGTCTTTTTTGGTTGGTGTTCCTGTGTTTTTTCGAAACAGGGTCTCTGTGTAGCCCTGGCTGTCTTGGAACTCAATCTGTAGACCAGGCTGGCCTCGAACTCAGAGATCTGCCGGCCTCTGCTTCTTGAGTGCTGGGATTAAAGGCGTGCGCCGCCACCACTCGACTACAGACAGAGATCTTATTCTATTGTTCATCTCAGAAGAAACGCTCTTGGCCAGGAGAATACTGTACAGTAGGGCCGATGAGGGTGCATATGAGAAGGACTTTATTCAAGCTCTCTGAAACGTCATTCCACAAACTCACCATTCACCTAGCAAACACCCTGAGACTGCTCCATTCTCGGCTGCTTGCTACGCAGTCTACAGAGGTAGATTAGATATGGTTCCACCCTTGGAAAACTACACTTGAAGACTGCAGCTGGGTGTGCAAACAAATACCAGCAGGGCTGCAACTCATAACAAGGAGAGTGAGAAAAAGTCTCCTCTGATTGGTGGGGATGGCGTGGGGTGGGGTTCCTCCAGAGGACGTGCGGTATCAGTTGACGCAGCAGGCTGATTGCCAGGCCGACAAGAGGCCTTCTAGCTTGAAGGGCCAGCATAACCCTGAGCATATCCATTAGCTACAGTGTAGCCCACACGTCGTTGGCAGTGACCACAATGGAAGGGGGATGGGAGGAGTGCTAGATTACTGCAGACCAGCCCCTGCAACTAAGCCACTAAAGACGCAGCGGAGGGTCATTTATCAGAAGCATTTAAGCAAGCAGAGGCTCCCAACAGCTAGGACACGAAGTCGGAGACACCAAGGAGAATGCTTATTTTCAGGTGCTGGCTTCACTTACACTAAGTTTGTTTCCCACCCACTGTCCACCACCAGTAGATAATGCCTTTGTCCTGAGGCCATAGCTCTATCGACCTGTTCACTCTATTTTTTTTTTTTTTAAGATTTATTTATTTACTACACATATAGTGTTCTGCCTACATGTATGCCTGCACATCAGAAGAGGACACCAGATCTCATTATAGATGGTTGTGAGCCACCATGTGGTTGCTGGGAATTGAACTCAGGACCTTTGGAAGAGCAGCCAGTGTTCTTAACCGCTGAGCTATCTCTCCAGCCCCCAGAACCCGCTCACTTTAACGGCTAAAATTTACCTGTATGGTTGTGAGCACTTAGAACCAGGCGGTGGCCCCTGTAGATTATCAGGCACTGTCATCTTCTGATGTCAATGCTAGGAAATTCAGGGTGTGGGATGTGGCTTAGTGGTAGAATGCTTGCCTTGTACCCATGGGGTCTTGGATGGATCCTTAGTACCAAAACCAAAAACACCACAAGAGCAGAGCTGGAAAGATGGCTCAGTGGTTGAGACCACTTATGGCTCTTGCAGTGAACGTGGGGTTGATTCCCAGCACACATCTTCTGTAACTCCAGTTCTGGGAGGTTTAATGCCTCTCTTGCCTCTGCAGGCCCTAGCCGTGCACATGATGCAGACATGCATACAATCAACATATTTAACTATAACCCCTGGAACAGAAGCTATGGGCAGTTGTGGGTGCTGAGAAACAAACCCAGATCTTTTCTGCAAGAACCACAAGTGATCATAGCCACTGTGACATCTCTCCTACCTCTACTTAAAAAAAAAAAAAAAACAACAAAAAAGTTCAGAAAACAATAGCAAAAAACGTTTGACATTCAGTGTCAAATGGTTTATTCATACGGACATTCTTCTTTTGACTGCACCAAGAGGAAAAAATCCTTTTGCCATACCAACAAATCTCTGAGGTGATGCCAGCAGAGCCTTAAAAGACCTGAGATCCCTCCCTGGTTACCAATGGCTTTCCCTGTGATCTCAGTCAAGCCTTTAAACCTCTCTACACTTCAGTTTCTTCTTTGATAAAAGGATTAGGGCGGGGAAACAATTCCATACCCATTTAGGTCAATGCTAAAAGAAGCAGTGGTCCTCAGAGGAAGGTGGGCTGGCTAACCACCGCAGCCCTGTCTATGGCTGCCATCTTGGTGTGTGACCCTAATCTGGGCCTGGGGTTTGGCCCTTAGGTCAGAGAGGTGCATACATGCCTTGGTGGTTTAGTAGATTCACTGTCCGCCGAGGCTGACAACTGAAGTCAGCGCGCCCAAATGTCCTGCACAGCTAGGACTTTCAGACCTACACTGGGCAGCA
The DNA here is from genome assembly GCF_903995435.1 of Acomys russatus. Taxonomy (NCBI): domain Eukaryota; kingdom Metazoa; phylum Chordata; class Mammalia; order Rodentia; family Muridae; genus Acomys; species Acomys russatus. The sequence goes on along the minus strand of NC_067158.1, from coordinate 24,095,391 downwards.
TAGTGATCACATGTAAAGCCTGGCCATTTGGGATGCGCAGGCAGAAAGAGTAACTGACTCAAGCCCAAGAATTTAAAACCAGCCTGAGTGACACAGTGAGACCCTCCTTATCTTAAAAATAAAAAAAATGATGCCCGGGTGGGTGGCTAATTTGGGCACCAGAGGCTGCTCTGTACGTGTGGGCTTAAAGGGAACAAACCACCACAGAGATCTCTGCTGTCCGGGACTCACTACGTAGACCAGGCTGGCCTCGAACTCACGAAGATTCACCTGCCTCTGCCTCCCAAGTGCTGAGATTAAAGGCGTGCACCACCACACCCAGCTGGGAGCATTTTCTTGATTAATGACTGATGTGGGTGGACCAATCCACTGTGGGTAGTGCCACCTCTGGGCTGGTGGTTCTGGGTTATATAAGAAAGCAAGCTGAAGTCGGGAGGGGAGGTGTGGTGGCTCACGACTTGAATCCCAGTACCTGGGAGCCAGAGGCAGGCGATCTCTTTGAGTTCGTGCCCAGCCTGGTCTACAGGGTGAGTTCTAGGACAGCCAGGTTGTTATACAGAGAAACCTTGTCTCGGAAAAACAAAACAAAACAAAGAAAGAAAGAATGAACTAACCAAAGCAAGAAAGCTGAGCAAGCCATGGCGGGGAGGGAGGAGCAAACCAGGAAGCAGTATTCCTCCAAGCTCTTTGCTTCAACCCCTGAATCCAGGTTGCTCCCCTCCTGTGCTGTGGAAGTGTAAGCTGAAATACACCCTTTCCTACCCAAGTTGCTTTTGGTCATGATGTTTGTCACAGCAACAGAAAACAAGCTAGAGCAATGTGCACAGCCCGTTTCAAGGGCCACACATGATTTCACTGGTGTACTACTCATCACTGTAGCACTAGGGCACAAGTTAGCATCTCCAGTTATAAACTAATTAACAACTGAAGTCCTAGCACAGAACATATAAAGAAGCAGGTGAGAAAACAAGGCACAGAAAGTACCTTCAGTGCACAGCCAGTCAATGGCAGAATCAGGATGCGAACCTGACCACTTTGCTACCGGGGTAAGTGGCCTTTAACTACCTTATGCTGCTGCTGCTCTCACATACAATGATCTCACTAGCTCGGTTTGTTTGTTTGTTTTCCCCCAAGATAGGGTTTCTCTGTTACACAGAGCCCTGGCTGTCCTGGTCTGTCTTTGCAGATCAGGCTGGCCTCAAACTCACAGCAATCCATCTGCCTTTGCCTCCCAGTGCTGGGATCAAAGGCCAGCCCCGATCTTACTAGTTTTAACTCACAGACAGAAACTTCATTTTCAAGGTCTTAGAGAGCAGCCACCTACTCACCATCCCCACCACAAACCAGTGACAGCACAAGTAAAGGAATTCACTTTGCAGGTATTCCATTTTATCTGCTCTATGTGTAACAGCGTCTTCAGCTAGTGCTGTACTTCACAGATAAATTATTTTATTTTGCAGTACTAAGGACTGATCTCCAGGCCTTGTACATGCTAAGTACATAGTCTAATACTGATGTACACACACAAACACACATACACACACACACACACACACACACACGTACACACACACACATACACACACACACCAGCCCAAAGATAAAATTGCAAAAAAACAAAAAACAAAAAACAAAAACAAAACAAAACGAAACAAAAAAAAACACACCAGAATAACTTACCATTGAAACAGAGGTTTCAGATTCTAGAACAATTCAGAATTAGTTCACTGCCTTTCTTTCCATAGGTCCTGCCTGGGCTGTACCCACAGAGAAATGCACCTCAGGACTGCTGGGGAGCAGGGCCCTGGGCCTTTTCACTTCTCCCTACTATGGGGCAGTTCCTTTAAGGCAGAATACAAAGGCTTGTCTTTTTACCTGAACTTACAGACAATTTTCCAAAACCCAGTGTGTGGAACCAATTCCTCTCTGCCATTTACAGGAATTGCAGCCACAGCAGCTGCTAAGGGGAGGATGTGGAAAAGTGGAAGTGCAAGAAAGGCCACACTTACATCACATCTCTGGCAATTCTTTCAACGATTTCTATTTCCTATGCCAACGATGTGTCCGTCTGTCAGTGGTGACACAATGAAGGAGGAACAAAAAGCCCGAGAGTCCCTGAAGTCCCTTACCGTGAGTTGTCATGGGGTATCCTAATGAAGACAACTGCACAAATAAACATAAAACTACAAGAGAGGCTTCAGAGGAAGTGTCTCAGATGGGGAACTGATCATCAGGGTGAGGGATGCCAATGTCCCTGAGCTATCCAGGGAAAAGCCTCAACTACAGCAGAGGCTAATCGGGCAAAGAGAGGAAGAGGTGGCATTCCAGGCCCAGTGCACAGAACAATACAAGCCTTGTCAGCTGAAGAGGGTGAGACCCCAGCGGAGAGCAGGGGGCTTTGGACACAGGCCACTGTGGGGGAGGGTAGAGTATGGTATGTGCAGAGGATTTTTGTTTGTTTGGTTTTTTGTTTTCCCAGCACTGGAGCCTCGTGCACGCTAGGCAAATACTCTACCACTGAGCTGCATCCTCGGCCCCATTTTTATTTGTTTATTTATTTAGTATTTATTTTGGTTTTTTTCGAGACAGGGTTTCTCTGTGTAGCCTTGGCCATCCTGGACTCACTTTGTAGACCAGGCTGGCCTCAAACTCACAGAGATCCATCTGCCTCTGCCTCCCCTGTGCTGGGATTAAGGCTGTGAGCCCCAACCCAGGAATTTTACTTCTAATTATGTGTATAGGTATGCACGTGTGAATAAGATGCCTGAGGAGGACACAGATGTCAGGTCCCCTGGGACTGGAGCTGCAGGCAGTTGGGAGCTCCTTGACGTGGGTGCTGGAAGTCACACTCAGGTCCTCCTCCGCAGGAGCAGTCTTAACTGCCAAGGCACCTCTCTCTCTCAGCTGTCTCCTATGTCATGCACCCCAGCTGCTCTAGAGCAAATTCGTGGCTGAGGAGGTGAGAGAGTAGAGGGGAGGCTGACAGCTGTGCAGGTGAGAGGTGATGAAGGCTTGGAACAGGCGGGAGAATTAGAACCGGAACGAAGCGAACACACTTATAAGCACTATATGCTAGATAGAAAACGGAGAGGATCAGAAGTCGAGAGCATGTCCAGCTTTTTCGGAAGGCACAAACTCAGTTCCCAGCGCCTTCTCAGGTGTCTCACAAGCACCTTCAACTCCAACTACAAGGCAACCATCACCTTTTTCTGGCCTGAGGGCATCCCACACATGTGGTACCTAACACACAGATAAAAATAATAAAGATAAACCTTGGGAAAGCACAGGGTTGGATACCTTTAATCTCAGCACTTGGGAGGCAGGGGCAGATGAATCTGCATGAGGCTGGGGCCAACCTGGTCTACAGAGTGAGTTCCAGGATAGCCAGTCCTACACACACAAAAAACCCCTGTCTTGAAAAAATGAAACGAAACCCATAAAAAAACAACAATAAGCCCTACTAACCAAATCTTAAGGAGGAGGAGGAGGGGGAAGAGGAGGAGAAACCTTAAAAAGCCAGATAGATAAAACCTGACAGGCTGGGTAATGAAAGCTGAGGCGAAGAGGACGCTCCATTTGTGACACAGGTGGGTGGTGGAAGTCTATCATCAGCGAATTAGGTTAAAGTGGGTGCGGGGCCAATTTAAGGGGGACTGTAGTAAGTCCCAGCTGAGTCGACTGTGTCTGGAAGACATCTGAACGACATATCCAAGTGGGCAATGGTGTTGTTTGCCTGTGAGTTCCAGTCAATGGCTGAGGCACAATGACTGCTTGAAAAAGGAGTCTGAAAACAGCCTAGGCAACACTGTGAGATCCCGTTTGAAAATGCAAGAACAGCCAGGCATGGTGGTGCACACTGTTAGTCCCAGCATTCAGGAGGCTGAGGCAGGCAGGATCACTATGAGTTTGAGGACAGCCCGGTCTACAAAGCGAGTCCAGGACAGCCATGGCTATACAGAAAAAGAGAAACCCTAACTTAAAAAAAAAAAAAAAAAAAAAAAAAAAACAACAGGAAGAAAGAAAGAAAGGCGGGCTGGAGAGATGGCTCAGTGGTTAAGAGCACTGACTGCTCTTTCAGAGGTCCTGAGTTCAATTCCCAGCAACCACAAGGTGGCTCACACCCATTTATAATGAGATCTGATGCCCTCTTCTGGCCTGCAGGTGTACATGCAGGCAGAACACTATATACATAATAATAAATAAACCTTAAAAAAGAAAAAGAAAGAAAACACAAGAACAACAGAACTGATGTGTCAGGTATCTAGAAGGATTCACTGGATTAGAGCTCAGGAGCTTCAGGGGCCTGGGGCAGGAGGAGCTGACTTCAGGGTCGGCATGTGGTGGACAGCGGAAGGCAGAGTGTTCGTGAAGGTGTTCAGGGAGAGAACACCCAGACCTGAGAGGAAAAGGAAACTGCCATTACCAGAGAGGCCGTGGGGGGAAACAGGAGCATGTGGAATGTCATGGAAGCCGAGAAGCCAAAAGTGACGAGGCTGAGTGTGATGGTTTAGGCTGATAATCCCAGGGCCCGGAAACTGAGGATTGTGCGTGAGGTTGTGGACAGTCTGGACGATGCAGCTAGTTCTAAGCCAGCCTCAGACAGGCACACACACATGCCGAGGATGACAGACAAATGCTAACACTGTTAGCTTCTAGTCAGGGCCATACACTGTGAGAGGAACTTTGCGTGTACAACCAATTTTAACCTGCAGACGATCCTTGTGGGGACCAGCGCCTGAGCGTAAACCAGGAAGCCGGAGAGGGTTAGCAGCTCCAGGTCAGGTGAGTATTGAGGGAAGCTGAGATCTAAGTCCAGCCAGCTGGACTCCAAACAGACCCATGTTTCTCAGTTGTCCTGGCGCATGGATTCACTTTTCTCTGCCATTAGCAGCACCACCTCCTCCTCCACCACCACCACCACCACCACAAACTGAGCAACCCTTAACGAAAATGCCTGGGAATAGAGCCACTGCATAGTTTCTCAATTTCTGGAATATTAACATAACTTTACATGAGTCAAGTCTAAACATGAGGACAGTTTTTGCTTCATGCCACCCTTCTACATATAGCCTAAAGGTAATTGTACGAAATATTCTTAGTGTATCTGTCCCGTGAGGCTATTTACTTCACACTATATTGTTCTAGAACTTTCAAGATGCTTTCTATTATTATTATTATTATTATTTTTTTTTTTTTGAACAGGGCTTTCACTACATAGTCCTGGCTGGACTAGAACTCAATGTGAAGGTCAGGCTGGCTTCTGCCTCCCAGATGCCAGGACTGAAGGCATGGGCCACCATCATGGACCACAGTGCTGTCTTATTCACTACCCTATTGGTTTTCACAATCCCTCCAGACAGTGATAACTTTTAATTTTTCTTTTAATGTAACCCAGACTGGCCTCACACTCTTAAACTCTCCTGCCTCTGCCTCCTGAATGCTGGGCTCTAGGCAGCCCTACTGTGTGCCTGGGTCAGCTTATTTCCTCAGACTTCACAGATAAAAAACAAGGCTCAGGGGCATTAAGGAGCTAGACCACAGCTGACTCCTGGGAGTCCCAGTGGGAAAAATGGTCCTTTTGGGAACCAGGGAAACCTAAATTCAAATGTCAGCTGTCAGCTACAAAGGGGGTGGGGTGGGGGCCCAGGAAGATCAGACATCTATTCATCCTTAGCTACTGAGAAAGCTCTGGGCCTGCTGGGTGTGGTGCTGCATGCCTTTAATCTCAGCACTCTGGGGGTAGAAGAAGACCAGTCTGCGAGTTCAAGGCTAGCCTGGGCTACACATAGTGAATTTCAGGCTAGCCAGGGCTACATTGTGAGACCCTCAAAAAATAAAATAAAAAGTTTCAGGCCAATCTGAGCATTATAATCAGCTTATCTAAAAAAAAAAAAAAGTGGGAAGAATATGTACAATGTGCTTAGTATGAATGAGGTCCTGAGCTAGACATGTAAGCATGGCTGCCCGGCTTCTCACTTCATGAAGAGCACAATGATGGTCATATGCTGCCATGTCGGGAGTCTCAAGGGGGAAGAGGAAGGCCTAGGTGTCTGTCCTTCCTTCCTTCCTGTCAGGCAAGCCCCAGCCAGCTCCAGTGACCTGTTTGTGGTTTCCTCAGAGATAAACTGGATAAACAATCTCTTTCCTGAGACGTCACAGGCAGTCAAAGCCAGGGCCAGCACCAGCAGTGGCCAGCAGAGGGCGGAGTAGCTCCAGCCTGCTTCCAGGAGCCCAAAGCACAGGGTTGACTACAGTCTCGCACTGGGGAGAGCAAGAAGACTTCAAGGTTATCTGACACTAGCTGTGTGTGGCTCACATTACAGAAGCTGACATGAGGTTAAATGACACGCCCATAGCTCAGGAGTGTCAAGGCCCACCACAGCAGGAGCCTGGGTTCAGATCCCAGGCAGGCATCTGGCTTGCCCCACAACTGTAGTAGACAACGCTCACCTCTCCAGCTTTATTGTTAATTGCATCTGTGCAATTGTTTATTTTGAGACAGGGTCTCACATGGTAGCCACAAATTCACAATCCTAACTGCCTCAATGCTCAGATCACAGGCAGAAGGTACCACACCTGGCTTGGTTCTGGTGTTTGCTTCTGAGACAAGGTCTTACTGTATAGCCTAAGCTGGCCTCAAGCTCAGTCTCCGAGGCAGCCTCTCAAGTGTTGGAATTATAGGTGCGAATGAACGCTCCTGGCTGAGTTGTCTATTTTTAAAGCAGGTAACACAACTAACTCATTTACTGAGTTATCTTCAAGATTAAATAAGAGAATGCAGGTAAAACGCTAAGGACAAGGTAACATGGAGTTAATTTGTGGTTCCTAGAACTGTAAGTAGGAAACACACCCAGATGGGGACAATTCATATGGCTTGGCACTTCAGAAGTGCCCGTTGCCAGTCAATTGTTGTGCTACGGGTTCTGATTGTCTGTATGCCATTCCTGCACCTACCTTCCTAACTCACAAGGCGAGCAGACACAGAGTGCTGCCTGATGGCATGATCACAGTCTTCCACTGGCATTAGTCCAGAGCACAGGCATCGTCAAACACTTCTTACAAGGTACAGCTCAGTCTGTGCTTGTCATCCTGAGAAAGGAGGCCAGGCCATTTCCAGGGCCCTAGGAGTGGTACATTCCCTTTGTTCATGCAGCTAGGAACTGGACCTAACAATAGCAATTCAGTTCAGGGCCATGAAAGCCAGCCTGGCTCGGCTTCTCCTTCTCCTAGGACCTTGCTCCAAAGGCTAGGCGCCTGAGGAGGCTGAGTCACAAGAAAACTGAGAGCTCGGTTGTGGTGCAGTGATGCAGCCAGGCAGCCAGCGACTCCAGAGGGTTTGGATGGGAGGCTCTCAAACTTGAGGCCAGAGACGCTCATAGACCAGCCTGGACAACATGGTCTCAAGATAAAATCCTAAAGGGAACAGAGTCGTAGCACAGTGGCAGAACACCTCACCCAGTAAGTAAGGCCATGCAAGCCTGTGATCCCAAAGTTAAGGATATGGAGACAGGAAGGATTTTGAGGCCAGCCTGGGTTACACTGCAAAACTCCGCCTCAAAACTGTAGCAAGGCCTAGAGATGTAGTTTGGTTGGTAGAATGGCTACACAGCACACAAGAAAGCCTGGCACAATTAGCACAGCATAAACTAGGCATGGCGGTACACACCTGTAGTCCCAGTACTCAGGTGGGGGCAAAGAGGACCAAAAGTTCAACATCCTCAGCTATATACACTACAGGTTCAAGGCTAGCCTGGGATCTGAAATAGGTCTTAAAAAGAGGGGGAGGGCCAGGCATGGTGGAGCACGCTTTTAATCCCAGCATTCAGGAGGCAGAGGCAGGCGGATTGATGTGAGTTCGAGGCCAGCCTGGTCTACAAAGAGAGGCCAGGACAGCCAAAGCTACACAGAGAAACTGTGTACACAGAGAAAGGCTATACTGTCTCAAAAAACTAAAAACAAAAACAAAAACAAAAAACAAACAAACAAACAAAAAAAACCACACACACACACAATAACAACAAAAGAGTTGGGGACGGAGATAGACAGGTGGGCTAGCTGGGCCACCATTCAGAGTCCCACACTACTAACTTCAGCTGGGAACACCATGTGCTCTACTTCCTCTCTTGGCCCCAGGAGGGGCCCAGGCCAGGAGCTTCAGAGAGAACAGCTCCAGATTTAGACTCAATGGCGCTGTTCAAGTGAAGAACAGGCCAGAGGCACTCACAGTTTAAATGGGGCCCATGGGAAGGAGGGGAAAGGAACAGGGCTGGTCAGCCGTGTGTCTGGTAGATCAGAAGAATCCTGGCCAAGTGCCCGACGCCCTGAGCTACTTCCAGGAGGGAGGCCTGCCAGCTGGAATTCACTGAACAGGCCCAGGTTCCAGTCTCAAGATGTCCCGGGCTCCTGAGCACCTTGGAGGTTGGTTCTCAGAGGTGGAACTACAGATGTCAGTTTAGATCGGGGCAGAACACAGTTGAGGGGGGGAGGGGGGAGTTTGGACCAAATCCCAGCAAACTGTTCATTCAAAATCCAACCTCACCCAGTGAAAACAAAGGTGTGGGGAGGGGGGGGGGGGAGACATCTGCTTCCGTTCCTTTAACTGTAGCCCAGCTGGGAAGAGCAGGGCTGGAAGGAAGTCATGAGGAACGAACTTCTGAACAGACCAAGGGAGGGTCCTGCCTCCAGTTGGCTTGTACCAGACACTCTAAACTTCACCAGGACTGTGGGAGGGGCTGGGTGAAAAGATTGTAAGAGACCATCAGGCCCCTTTGCTCCACATCCCCCTTAGCCCAGGTTGCCCCTGAGGTCAAACAAACAGCCCTTCCCAGCCCTGAAGAGCTTTTTCTGACTTGGACAAAAGTAAAACTGGATCCCTAAGGCAGATGAGCTCACTCTGCGGGAGGTCGTCATGTCTTCCCGTTTCTACCATGAGAAAGTTCATGAGGTGAGAGATGTCCTTCAGGAGCGCTGTGAGCCGTCATCAGTAGGAGCAGACATTTTACCCCACCCCCACTACATCCCTCCAAAGACATGAGCTTTGACTAAATTGCACCTGGGTAATTCAAAGATGCCCTCCAGAAACTCCATGACTGAGGACCCATGAAAGTACAACCAGAAAAGTGAGTGTATTCCTGAAGGTGTGTATAGACGCACGCTTGCCACACAACAGAAAGCCACAGATACTAGTCATCAAGGTGTTTTGTTTTTTTTTTTTCTCATCAAGATGGTTTTATGGGCAAATTATCTGCTGAGTACTTTCGAGTATCACATTTAATCGATTACTCCCAACAAAGCTGTGAGGTGAGCAATACTCTCATCCTTGTTTTCTATAAGGGCAGGGAAGTCACCCAAGGCAACATAATACCTTGAAAGGCTCTGACTGAGAACTTGGCCTCCCTCTGTAGCTCACACCCTTATGCTATTGATCGTCTGTATGCTAACACAATTTACTTTCCTTTTTTTTTTTAAGGCAGGATATTGTACCTCAAACTCAGAGTCCTCCATCGAGAGCTGGAATGACAGGTATGCCACCCCACCCATAGATTTCCCTTCACAACCCCACAAACATCTGATCAAAACGGCAAAGGGTCCAGGATCTCAGTTTGAAGACTGGCTCTTGTCACTGTCACCTGCCGCCCCAGCCTTCTAACTCTCAGTGTGAAGGGCCCCAGCTCCAATAGGCAGTCTTTCCTAGTCATCAGAAGTAACCAGGACTAGCCAGGTGTGGTGGCGCATGCCTTTAGTCTGGGCTACAGAGTGAGTTTCAGGACAGCCAGGGCTACACAGAGAAACCTTGTCTCAACCCACCACCACCACCACACCACACACACACACACACACACACACACACACACACACAGGCTAACTTGTTCTACCCTGCCCTGCTGATCTGAACAGGAAAAAAATGACATGTATAGGAATGTAAGCAGGAACAAATACGTGTGTCAGATGCCAGGGCAAGGCTGGCCTTGGTTATAAAATGAAAGGACTAGCCTAGGGTTTTACCTCCAGGGCTCTTAAGCTCTCATAATTGCTGCTACTCTGTAAAACAGCACAGAAACAGCAAAATCCACTTCCCCAGGAGCAGGAGGAGGAGACTCCAAGGCAATCAGTAACACACACGTACACAGACACACAAACACATGGGCACACAGGGGGGGATCTAAAAGGACAGAAAACTGGTCCCTCTCCAGCTTTCAGCGGCCACACTTCCCCAGGCCAACTCCCACCTTGAACCTGGAGGGTGGAGAGAGGCCAGTGCTTAAAGCCCAACTAAATTAATTGACAGCTGCTTTGTATGGAGAGCTGCATGGAAGCAAAACCCGCAAGAAACGGTCTCTGTCTGCATCCATCTCCTTCTCAGGACGTGAGCATAAGATGGGGTAACACATGTCCACCCAACTCTATGCAGACAGCCCCCCACCCCACCAATGGGGAATGACTGTGGGTTAGAACTGTGGCATACAAAGATGAGCTCCTGCCCTTGAGAGGAGACAGTGCGTGGTGGGTGCCTACTGCACACTGCACACTGGGACCCCTATGAGCATTTCCACTTCCTGATAACTGAGCCCCAGAAAGCAGGCTTTAAAGCCTGTAACTTAAAAAAACAAACACATCTGGAGCCGGGTGTGGTGGCGCACACCTTTAATCCCAGCACTCGGGAGGCAGAGGCAGGTGGATCACTGTGAGTTCAAGGGCCAGCCTGGTCTACAAAGTGAGTCCAGGACAGCCAAGGCTACACAGAGAAACCCTGTCTCGGAAAAAAAAAAACAACAAAAACACATCTGTTTGTTTGATGTGTGTGTGTGTGTCTGTGTACAGGTGCACAAGCCATGGCATGGATGATCAGGACAGAGGACAGCTGCCTGGAGTTGGCTCTCTCCTACCACCACGAGGACCCAAGGATGGAACTCAGATAACCAGGCTTGGCAGCAAGGCCTTCTCACCCAGCCCCGAAACTGTAATTAGTAAGAAACTGAGTTGCTTCTCAGCTGGGTGGTAGTGGTGGTGGTGGCGGCGGTGCACACCTTTGATCCCAACACTCAGGAGGCAGACACAGCTGGATCTGAGTTTGAGGCCAGCCTGGTCTACATAGCAAGTTCCAGGGTACGCAGAGAAACTCTATCTCGAAAAACAAACAAACAAACAAACAAACAATAAAAGGAAACTGAGCTATCTCTCAAAAATAATACGGAAGCAATAATAAAGTCAGTCATAAAACAGAGGATCATGGGTGGTTCCTGTGGGTTGAGATAACACCGCCAGCCACCCTACACGCCACAAGGTACCTTCTTAGCCAGGGCTGCCGTTATGGGGAAAGCCTTCTATCTGGCCTACTTCCACACCCTAAAGTGGGCGTGTTGAAGAAACTCTAGAAGAGCTCCTCCCACCCCCACCCCCCAGCTCTTCTTCTAGCTGCACTTGACTCACTCTGGTTCCTGCACTTTAATCTGGCATGGGGGTGGGGGATGGGGGATGGGGGGTGGGGGGGGTGCAGCCTTGGCACATGCCTCTCCCTGCCCCTAAGGCCCCATCAAGATTAAGATTCTCTAGCCAGAAGCTTGTTTTCTGTGCTTTTCAGAACATGAGAACAGTGCGCGGGCCACAGTACAATGATAAAGAAAGAAGAGGCCCTTACCGGAAGCAGGAGCTGTGCCAGGCCTCAGTGGCCGTCTTGTACAGCCTCTGGCTCAGGGGAACATAGGTGCTACAGCCCCGACACCTCCAGGCGTCTTCACCTGAAACAAAAGCGAGCCGGTCAGAGTTCCTAAGTAACAGGAAGCAAGAAACACGATTTCAGTCGTGTGGAATACGGCCGAGCTAACAGATACTCCCACTGAAGGGATTAGGCCCCGCTCGTGTTCAGTTGCCCTGTCCACAAGCTCTCTGGTAAACACTTGGCAAGCCTCAGCCCAGCATCTCTCCAGGGAAGGGAACCCCTGCTTCAAAAGTAATCCCAATTTAAAAAAGAAAAATGGCCCTGACTGGGCCAGTGAGATGGCTCAGCTGGTAAAGGCACCTGCCACCAAACCTGATGACCTGAGTCCAGTCCCTGGGACCCACATGGTGCGGGGAGAACCTACTCCTGCTAGCTGTCCTCCGTCACGCACACAGGCCTCAGTGAGACAATAACTATTAGTCTGAGCCAGGCATGGTGGCTCACGTCTTTAGTCCCAGCACTCGGGAGGCAGAGGCAGAGGCAGGCAGACTGATGTGATTTGGAGGCCAGCCTTGTCCAGGACAGCCAAGGCCACACAGAGAAACCCTGTCTCAAAAAAAAAAAAAAAAAAAAAAATTAGTCTTTACTGTCAAACACTGTAAAACTTTTTCTGGGGGGGAGGGGCGGGCGTGGTGGTATTTTGAGACAGGGTTTCTCTGTGTAGCCCTGGCTGTCCTAGACTCACTCTGTGGACCAGGCTGGCCTCAAACTCAGAGGTCCACTTGCCTCTGCCTCCCAGGTACTGGGACTAAAGGTGTGCGCCACTGTGCTGGCCAAACACTGTACAACTTTTATGACAAGGGATTCTGATCTGTTTTTATCTGCTCCACCTTGGAAACCCTGTATGCAAGTGTTTCGGTCCCCCACCTGGTAAGAGTCTGGTTTATACTGGAACTACTCTGCAGTCTTGGAACCTAAGGGACTTGACTGGCCAGCTCCTTCGCTGCAATTCATTTAAACCTAGTCTGCCCCCAGCCAACAGGGAAAAGACACTGTGAGCACATGTGTTAGAATAAAAATCAAGTGAGCTGCCCATCCCTCCCATGTGGGCAGAGCCCCTTTCTCCTCATGGTATTCTCTCCTGAGAGCCTGGAAACATTCTAACATGTGCACACGCAATAAAAGAAAATGTAATCTAAAGTAACTGACTGTTTCTCCCCCGCCCCACCCCCCAATCTCTCCCTCCCTTTCCTTCCTTCAAGACAAGGTTTCTCTAAGTAGCCTTGGCAGACCAGGAACTCAATAGCTAGACTAGGTTAGCCTACAACTCCCAGGGATCTATCTGCCCCTGACTCCTGGGTGCTGGGATTAAAGGTGTGTGCCAGCACACGGGGGGGGGGGGGGGGGCGCCAGGGGGGGTCCTGTAGGCTAAGGTTATTGTGTAATTCAAATGCTGATTTCTGTCCCCATCCCCCCACCCCCCACGCCGCCCGCCCGTATCTGGTTGCAATCCTTGTTCTGAGAATCTCAACATTGTGTAAACACTGCTCCCCAATTGTCCCCTGATACTGCCAATCACTGAGCAGGGGAGAGAATGGGGCTGAACCTCCTGGCAGCCAGCAGAGGAGGAGTTAGAGGAACATGTAGGGGAGATGTCCAGGAGCGACCAGGAGAGAGCTCAGCAAGGAAAGCTACAAAGTGCAAGTGTCTCTGGGATGTACTCTGGGAGGAAGGCAGATTACTTTAGAACTACTCAGTTACTGTGTTGTGAAGCTCACTATAAAACAAGGCTAAAAGAGTCTCAATTATTTGTGTGATAACTGGGTTAAGAGAGAAACTGAAAAACAAACATGATTTTATAAAAATACACTTAACATGCCGCCGCCCCCCCCCCCGCCCACTTTTTTTTTCCAAGACAGTTTCTCTGTGTAGCCTTGGCTGTCTTGGATTCACATCAATCCACCTGCCTCTACCTCCCGAGTGCTGGGATTAAAGGCGTGCGCCACCACGCCCGGCCCCTATTCCTCTTTTTTTTTTTTTTTTAAAGATTTATTTATTTATTATGTATACAGTGCTCTGCTTGCATGTACACCTGCAGCCAGAGGAAGGCATCAGATCACATTATAGATGGCTGTGAGCCACCATGTGGTTGCTGGGAATTGAACTCAGGACCTCTGGAAGAGCAGCCAGGGCTCTTAACAGCTGAGCCATCCCTCTATTCCTCTTTTTAGCTAAGACAAACCCAGCCTTCCGGGCAGGTGTCCTCGGCATTGCAGCAGAAGCAGGACTGTGAGTCTAGGGGGCCAGCCAGGGCCACACAGAGATCGGGGCTCAACAGCAACTCAAACATCTAAACCGGGGCTGGCAAGAGGGCTCAACGGGTAAAGGCCCTTGCCACCAAGTTGATGGCCCGGGTTTGACCCCTGTGACTCACATGGTGACTTCCTTAAGTTGTCCTCTAGCCTCCACACTCCAAGCAGGGCACCATGGCGCATGTGACCCCCTCCACATACAAATAAATGTGAAGAGTAAAACAAAACAACCCCCCCCCACACACACACACAAACTGAAAACCTAAGTCTACTAACGGAAAACAGAACCCATTACTTTTTCTAGCACTTTTAGCTTTTTTTTTTTTTTTTTTTTTGAGATAGGGTTTCTCTGTGTAGCCTTGGCTGTCCTAGACTCACTTTGTAGACAGGCTGGCCTCGAACTCACTGTGATCCGCCTGCCTCTGCTTCTCAAGTGTTGGGATCACAGGTGTGTGCCACCACGCCCAGTTTAGCCTTTGTTTTTATCAGTAGAAGTGAGAAGGGTCTCCCTCCCTCCCTCCCTCCCTTCCTCCCTCCCTCCCTCCCTCCTATGACTGTCCCCAGCTAGTACCCAGAGCCTCTCCATTCTGGCTTACACAAGCTATTGTCTTTTACTCTGTCTCACATTTCCCATCATCTGGTCGAGGAGCTCGCTCATCCATTCAACCAACATGATGAAACAAGACTGGTCCTCTCCACACAAAGATGCAGGACAGCCGGGCGGTGGTGGCACATGCCTTTAATCCTAGCACTTGAGAGGCAGAGGCAGGCGGATCCCTGTGGGTTCAAGGGCAGCCTGGTCTACAAAGCGAGTCCAGAACAGCCAAGGCTACACAGAGAAACCCTGTCTCGAAAACCAAAAAACAAAACAAAGATGCAGGATGGAGCTGACGGTTTCATCATCTTTGCGGCCTACAGAGCAAGTCCACTGGGAAAGACGCCCTCTCCCACACTGACTTTGCTTCAGAGGCAGAGCTAGCTTGATTTGGTTACAGAAGAATGAACATTCAATGAATGTTTCCTGTCTCCTATATGCCAAGACGCATAACCACTTTCACAGATCCAATTGCGTTTCATTCTCAGATAATCTTGCACAGTTTCCATGGGCTGATTGACGAACTAACGATGAGGGCTGTGCGCATGCACGTTTGTGGGCATGCGTGCATATGAGCGACAAACGCATATTTAAACAGAGGTCTGGCCTCTACTCTGTCTACTCCACCATGTTAATACTGTTCCTTCGAGCAAGGGGCAAAAAAGTCTCCTTAGAGAAACGGAGCCTTGAGCCTCGGCTCATCTTGAAAGTTGGGGAAGGTTTCCCGGGCTGTGGGGCTAAGAGCAATACAGGCTAGTTTATGGCCCTCCAAAACAGAGAAAACCCGAACAAAACACAGTGGTATGGCTCAAATGCCAACTTCTTGAAATAAAATAGGCAGCTGAAATCAAGCCGTGGTACCTAACTCAGCCCTAGAAACAGGGGCGAGGTTGTTACAAGACTCCCTTGTACACTCTGGATGCAGCTTTGTTTTCTCTGGGTAACTCCAGACAGCCACAAGGGTCATGAATTGACAAAGCGGGGCTCTAGGGACATCAAGACGACTCAGCAGTACGGGGGCAGCCAGTGTATCCGCTGTCGTCTTTGTACCCCAGACGAGAGTTAAGTGAGCTGTCGGAATTTTAAGCTGCCTCCTCTCCACTACTTCCTCAGTGTTGGGACATGAAAATGCCTAGTTTCCCTTTCTTTTGCTGTGGCCCTGGGGTTGCTGACTCCAAGGCCTTGTGCACAGTAAGGAGACACTCTGCTGCTGATTTACCAGCCCTCCTCTTTTTAGGCAGAATCTTACTACACTGTCCAAACTGGTCTCCAACTCACTCTGCAGCACAAGCAGGCCTTGAATTTGCCCGTCCACCTGCCTCGGGCTCACCGGTAACCAGGCGTACAGGCCTGCGCCATCAGATTAGTTCTTCAACCATTCTTCCAGAAAAAAAAAGTTCTAGGCCAGCCTGGTCTACAAAGAGTCTTCAGGACAGCCAGTGCTACACAGAGAAACCCTGCCTCAAAAAAAAAAAAAAAAAAAAAAAAGAAAACAAAACCAAAATTAATTTTGTTTTGTTTGTTTGAGACAGGATCTCTATATGTAGCCCTGACTGGCCTGGAACTTGATATGTAGACCAAGCTGGCCTAAAACTCACAGAGATCTTTCTCTGTCTGCCTCCTGAATACTAGGATTAAAGGAGTACACTAGATTAATGTTTTATTTATTAAAAATAATTTTAATGTTTATTATTGTATGTATGTGTGTACGATGTATGTGCATATGTGTTTTCATGTGTCATAACAGTAGCGCTCTAGTGTATATACGCTGTCACTCTTCAAGATTACAATGCAAAAGGTTTGACCTTACACATTTAAACTAGGACCAGGCCAGGTTAGGCATTGAGCAAGATAATGGATCAGAGAGAGAGAGAGAGAAAGAGAGAGAGAGAGAAAGACAGACAGACAGACACACACACAGAGACAGAATCAAACCCAGGGTCTCCTGAATGCTAGGGAAGTTTTCTGTGACTAGGACTAATACACTCCTGCTCCAATGAGAAGAACTTAAGATAGACTCGTGTGTGTGTGTGTGTGTGTGTGTGTGTGTGTGTGTGTGTGTGTGTGTGTAGGGCAGGAGGACAATATGTATGTGCACAGTATGTATATGAAGGTCAGAGGACAGATTCTGGGGTTAGTCCTGTCCTTATACTGTGGGTTCCAGGTATCAAAATGCCAAGGCGTGTGGCAAGCCACGGCTAAGGGAAGCTCCTTAGTGAAATGCCTACTGCCCAACACCCACACTAGGCAGCTCACACCCACCTGCAACTCCAGCTCCAGGGCATCAGACACTCTCCCCTAGCCTCCTTGCCCACCCCCAAATAATCTATAAAAAAGAAAACCTCTTAGGGTTAGTTCACCGCCCACCTCACCATCCAACAAATCTCATTATTTTGAAGCCACGCCTTGTTTTTGAAACAAGACTTTTTTTTCCCTCGACTCATACAGTTTAGCCCAGCCTCTAATATATTATGTCACTGATGGTGGCTTTGAACTCCTCATCCTCCTACCTCCCACAGCCCACACAACCTTTCTTGTTTTTACCTTATACCCCAAGAAAAAGAGGGTCTAGCCTGACTACCTACTTACTGAGCAATCCAATACGCTGGCTCTGAATGAATGATGTCAGAGCACCGAGACTTCCTCCTGAGCTGCCTTATTTCCTCTGTTTCAACACGTGAGTGACATTAGGCCAGCGCCCACTCAGTGTAAAGCGGGGTCCCCTTCTGCCTCCCTCCACAGACACAGCTCTGCCCTGTGACCTGGTCCTTCCATGGTTTGACCCTTCCGGCAGCCTTGTGTCCAACAGCTGCTGGCTCACCCATGCTCCACGGCAGCTCTGTTCCAGATCACACTTCCTAGCGTCTACAGGGAAACTGCGGGGTCGTGTGACGCGGCCCAGCGTTCTAGATCCCTGCCTGCCTTGTATGAAGATACACTCTGAGTTATTGCCGTGCCCCCACCCCCTGGCACTGACTCCTTCCTATTGTCATTTAAATAACCGAGTCTTTCCGAGCAGAAACAACTGCCATTCCAGCTGCTCCTCTCACCCATATCTACAAAGGACGCTGTGTACACCTCCCCGCACTCAGTTCCTCATTTCCCGTCACTTCCACCCCACTGTGATCCACCTTCCACCCGTCAGTTCTCTGAAATGGCCTCACCAAGTGACCACTTATTGCTAAATTCAATGGATCCCCTTCAGGCCATTATTTGAACACACATTTAGCGCATGCCAGCTACGCCTCCAGTCCTTAAGCAGCACGATTGTTTATAACTGGGGCAGGGACATGGAGGCGGTGTGAATTCAGAAGTGGGAAAACAGGAGCAGGCGAAGGAGGATTCCTGGAAGAAGCCATTTCCAAACTGAGCTCTGAGGAAAGGGACATTAGCGATGGGAGGTGGGAGACAAACACTTACACACGATCAAAGTTGGCTGCTGGGGACTTTAAAGGACTAGGGAATCAAACAAGCCTAGGTGTTGATGTTTATAGTCCCTCAGTAAACATTTATTTAAAGACTGAATGAGGAGCTGGGCGTGGTAGCCCAGCACTCTGGAGGCAGAGACAGGCAGATGGCTGTGAGTTCGAGGCCAGCCTGGTCTTCTTCAAAGCGAGTCTAAAACAGCCACGGCTACACAGAGAAACTCTGTCTCAACCCCCCCCCCCCAAAAAAAACAGTGGACAGTATTGAGTGAGAGAGAGAGAGAGTGTGTGTGTCAAGTGTGCTTACAATGTTGTAGCCTATAACCTTTACCTGAGGCAAGGTTATAAGTCCAAGGTCATTCTTAACTACAAATGGACTTATGACCCCCACCTGGAATACTGAGTTCAAGTCTCAAAATGGGGAAAGCTTTCACAAGGTGACCCCAAAGAACCTGGATGCCTCATTGCTCATTACAAGGGAGCTCTAGTTCAGAGTGGGACGTTCTGAATTCCTGCCCCGGGCTCACACCCTCGCATCCCACTGTTCAGACCCTAAGCTCCTGTCTCTGTTCAGCACACCCTTTCCATCTTTTCATTTAATCAAATGTCTTTCTTGATGTCCCCAAAGGTGTGGCTGGTGTCGTTTTGTTTACATGTGTCCATCCTTTAATTATAGCTCATTGTGTACAATCTTGTCTCCTTGAGTCCCTTATCCCCAGCTCTAAGGGGCGAATGTTGCATCTTTTCTTCTTTTTTTCTTTTTTCAAGACAGGGTTTCTCTGTGTAGCCTTGGCTGCCCTGGACGCGCTTCGTAGACCGGAATGGCCTTGAACTCACAGCGATCCACCTGCCTCTGCCTCCTGAGTACCAAAATGTTGCAGCTTGATCCTCTTTCTTCCAGGGTTTGGCACAGAACAGACAATATTCCAGCAGCAAATCCAACTGGAGGGTTGGCTCTAGCTGCCACCGATACAACCATCAAAGCGGGACTCCAAAGGTCAGCGGGATGACCGTCTCTGAGCAGATCTCTCTGGCTCAGAGGACAGATACCTCCTATGCATGAACCAGACCTCGGTGGCTATTGCGGATTCACACCACCGGGGATGAGGATGGCTCAGCAGGTAAAAAGCACCTGCTGTGCACGCCTACACTTGTGAAAAACTAGGACTACTCTAGTGAGATGGGAAGCTGGTGCATCGCAGCCACAGAAACAAGAGACCCTGCTCAAAACAACACTCTGATCCCACACACTGCACTGTGGCACTAAAGAACCTGCGTGTGTGTGTGTGTGTGTGTGTGTGTGTGTGTGTGTGTGTGTGTGTGTGTATATGCTCTTCCATTAGATAGTAGTAGTATTTAAACAACTATATACACCTAGGATGCTTACCTGTGTATGTCGTCCCCTCCCCCACATTCCTTCCAGGGTCTTCACTGCACAGAACTCTCTTGGCCTCTTTAGCCCCCTTAAAATCCTACAAATCAAAGATCCTGATTCTCTCACAACCTTTATTTCAGGAAAAGTAAGAGAATGTAATAGTGTGAAGTCTTTAGAGTCCTATAAAGCCCAAAGGAAGAGCAATCTCAAGGCCAGTCTGCCTAGGAAACTCTTCCCCCCTGCCAGGCTGCCTGCTCTCTACAGCGTCTACTGCTTGCATCAGTAACAGCGACCGGTCAGAGTCTAGAAAGGAGCTTGGCTAAGTAAACATGTGCAGGTGCCTCAGACAGTGGGCCCTTACCAGGATGTAATAAATATAACCATAACCTCATTGTCCTGGATTTATTGTCCTTCCTCTTTTTAAATGTTATTTGGACCTTGGAGGAAGTTCTTTCTGTTTCTCGTCATATCTGTTATGTGTATGGATATTCTGTCTGCATAGATGCCTGCGCACCACAGCTGTGCAGTGCCCATGGGGGCCAGACGAGAGTTAGCTCCCTGGAACTGGAGCTGTAGACAGCCGAGAGGCACCATGTAGCTGAACTTGGGTCCTGCAGAAGAGTGGGTTGTGCTCTAGCTGAGCTCTCTCTCCAGCCCCTTATTGCCCCTTTAAAGACAGGAGCTGGGGGCAGAAGTGATGGCTCAGTAGTTAACAGCACTGGATCCTGCTCCAGAGGTCTGGGTTCAATTCTCAGCACCAGGGAGATCTAATGCCTTCTTCTAGCCCCTGTAGGCATTAGGCACACACGGTGCACATGCACTTGCAGACAAAACATGAACACATAAAATACATTTGAGAGAGAGCGCGTATGTATGTATATATATATATATATATTTTTTTTTTTTTTTTTTCCTGGCTTGTTTAATGGTTTCAGGGCTGACCACTCTTCACTGGATAACAAATAATGGGGCTCATTCCTGGGGTAGCTAATTCACCATTTCCCAGCAGTCATTAGGAAATCTGGGTCCTCTGGAAGAGCAACAAGTGCTCTTAGTCACTGAGCCATCTCTCTAGTACCATTTAAATTAAAAGGAATAAGGGCCTGCAAGATGGCTAAGCCGAAAAAGGTGCTTGCTGCTAAGCCCGAGCACCTGAGTTAGACCCCTGCAGTCTACAAGGTAAAAGACAGAACTCCCATTAGTTGTCCTCTGACCTCTGACCTCCACACACTCCACACCTGTGTCATGGCACAGGCACTGTCACTGTCACTACCACCACCCCCCATCAAAAACATTAAAAATTAATGTGATTTAAATAGGGCTGGAGAGATGGCTCAGTAGTACTGGGTCTGATTTCCAGCACCCATGCAGTGGCTCACAACTTCCTGTAACTCTGGTTCCAAGGGGTCTGACACTCTCTTCTGGCTGCTACAAGTGGTGCGCCCCATACATGCAACAAATAAAAAAATTTAAGCTAAACAAAAGAACTGGATTTGAAAGCCTGGCTCTATTACTGCCTCTGTGTCCTTGAACAGATTATTTACCCTCTTTGAGACCTAATTTTTATGTACTCATTTGCCTTTGGCTTGATACAGGTCTCATGGAGCCCAGTCTACGTGGCCAGGGTTGGTCTTGAACAACTGCTCCTCCTCCTACTTCCACCTCCCAGAGGCTGGGATAATATGTGCATCATCACATTAGCTTCTCTCCTCATTTAAAAAACAAACAAACAACGTATTTTTATTTTATATGTAAATGCCACATGTGCACCTAGTGCCTGCAGAAGCCAGAAGAGGGTGTTGGATACCCTGGAGCTGGAGTTACAAAGGGCTGTGGGCTGCGTCAGAGTGCTGGGAACAGAACCTGTGTCCTCTACAGCAAGTGCTCTGAATGACTCAGCCGGCCCTCAGGCCCCTTCGCTGATTTTTGTTTTGTTTTTCAAGACAGTCATACTACGTAGCCCTGGCTGTCCTGGAACTCACTGTAGTAGACCAAGTTGGCTTCAAATCCAGCCTGCCATCGGGCAGTGGTGGCACGTGTCTTTAATCCCAGCACTCAGGAGGCAGAGGCAGGTGGATCTCTGTGAGTTCGAGGCCAGCCTGGTCTACAAAGTGAGTGCAGGACAGTCAAGGCTACACAGAGAGACCCTGTCTCGAAAAGTAAAAAACAAAACAAAACAAACAAATTAAGAAATTCAGCCTGCCTCTACCTCCCGAGAGCTGGGATTAAAGTTGGGCACCACCACGCCTGCACGTCCCCCCACCTTCGCTCATTTTTAAGGAGGTTAAAGTTACCACTTTACAGGATTAACTAGAAGATTAAAACAAGATAATGGGTGTGAATACCTCCTGGGTACCTGGCCCCAAGCTGGCCCCGTTTGTGTTCCTTCCCTTCCTTCCTCCAAGGGAAATAGTTTGAGCTGGGTAGACTAGCTTCCAAAATCCAAAGAGAACACAGCTTCAAAACAAATCCTGCAAATTTAGCCTACGTGCCCACGTGCAAGGCACAGACCAGGCCGAAAACAAGTAAGGACTCTGTGAGTACTCACTGGGCGAAGGACAGGACATGCAGAATTTAAATCAGAGACAAGTCAGGTTCCGGGGCCATGGAGAGGCTCACATACTGCAGAGCAGACAGGAGGTTCCTATGGCTGTCAGGTTCCTATTTCATTCCCCGTGAGTAAGAGTAAGCGTTTTTTCTTATCTGGGGAGGCCTGCAACAGACTCCTAACAGAGCTCCCCAGTTACTCAACTCGCGATTTCTCATTCGGCACTCCGCCCCCTCACCACCAATGACAAAAATCACTTTGAGTCCTTGCCATGTGCCACACAGTGTCCTAAGCCCTCATCAACTGGGAATTAGCCAGCTACAAAGCGCTCTGGACCGACATTATCAGACTCCAGACCCTGTGATGTTGGTCATAGTTTTGACTTTCTTTTCTTCTCTCTCTCTTTTTTTTTTTTTGGCACTTTCTTTTTTTTTTTCTTTTCTCTCTCTCTCTCTTTTTTTTTTTTTTTTTTTTTTTTTTAGAGACAGGGTTTCTCTGCGTAGCTCTGGTTGTCCTGGAACTCACTCTGTAGACCAGGCTGGCCTCGAACTCACAGAGCTCTGCGTGCCAATGCCTCCAGAGTGCTGGGATTAAAGATGTGTGTCACCATGGCTGGCTTAGACTTTCTTTTCTGATCCAGCGAATTAGAGGAGGAAAGACCTCACCAGATAGAATCCCACGGTGAAGGACAAGGAACGCTCTAGGGAGCCTGGTGATGCATGCGCTAGCTGACAGCAGGTGTAAATAGCGAAGGATCCTTCTTGTTGCTTTAAAAACATCAAGTGTAAGCGAGAAGAGAGACTTGTGACTGCTGCGGTCCTTCCCTCGTGTGCCCCACAAACACCAGGCCCTTCCAGGTCTCCCTGACCAGAACATGCAGAACACCACCACGCACATGGAAGGCCAAATACAGCACCCTAAGCATGATGGGTTTTCAGTGAACTTAGGTATCTTGTGGCTGTCTCAGATCCTATCCCTGGTGCCTTCGCTCCACACTCAGGGCCACCCAAGTCATCCTGCCTTGCCTTTGTCACGAGATACCTGCTACCGGTCAGTGCTGCCACTATCACCTCACGTCAAGGCCCACTGTACCTACCTGAGGATTGGTATCCTGTGCCCATATCATGACTTCTATTACTCTAAACCTAGAGTGTCCGCTGTGGATTGGAAGACGGCACAGTTTCTTATCCTGGCACTAACTGCTTTATAGCAGTGGTTCTCAACCTGTGGGTCACAGCCCCTTACAGGGTTGTATATTGTCATTAACAGTAACAAAGCTACAGTTGTAAAGCAGCAATGAAAGTAATTTTATGGGGGACTGGAGAGATGGCTCAGCACTGTCTGCAGCCTGGCACATGCCTTTAATCCCAGCACTGGGCGAGAGGAGGATGGCACAGGCAGGTGGATCTCTGTGAGTTTGAGGTCACCCTGGTCTACAAAGAGAGAGTTCCAGGACAGCCAGGGCTGTTACATAGAGAAACCCTGACTCAAACCCCCACCCCAAGAAAAGCACTATTTGCTCTTCCAGAGGACCCACGTTCAATTCCCAGCACCCACATGGCAGCTCACAACTGTCTGTAACCCCAAGATCTGACACTGTCACACAGACAAAGATACAGACAAAATACCAATGTACATTAAAAAAAAAAAAAATCAATTAAAAAGAAAAAAATTTATGGTTGGGGTCACCACAACATGAGGGACTGTACTGACGGGTCCCAGCACTAGGAAGGGTGAGAATTGCTGCTCTACAGCTTACCAACCCCAACCTTCCGCTTCATGCCCTCCTCAGCTCCCGCTCCTTGCCCGTCCACACACAGCAGTGGGCCACTCCTGCCGAAGACTGGAGCTCATTGACCTGTTCACCCTACTGTGGCTCCTCTCTTTCCTCTCACGTTAAGAACGCAACATAAAAACTACAGGTTCTCAAAGTTTGCCTTCTTCAAGAAGTATTCCCTGGGGCTAAAAGCAAAGCTCAGTGGGAACACCCGTGCTTAGCATTTGTGATCAGTTCCCAACACGCACGCACGCACGCACGCACGCACGCACGCACGCACGCACGCACGCATTCTCTCTCTCTCCCCAGCCCCCTCCCTAACCAAGGCTGGAAGCCACTGAGTACCCCGCTGTATTTAACTTTCCACTGTCTGGAGCACATTTGCCGACCGCCCTCCGCCTCTTACTAACTTTCTCTTCAAAGCATCAGTCCTGATGATGTACACATTATTCACTGTCTCTCTCCCGATCGGAAACACTCTCCAGGAAGGAAGTGGTTTATCCTACTCTGTTCCCTGCTTTAGAAATCAGGCTAAACATGGGAATGCAATCTCTGCTATTTTACTGTTATGGGAAGGCTCTGCAACAACTCATCTTGATTTTCTTTCATTCTTCTTTTCTTTCTTCCTTTTTCTTTTCTTTTCTTTTTTTTTTTTCAAGACAGTGTTTGTGCAGCCTTGGCTGTCCTAGACTTGCTTTGTAGACCAGGCTGGCCTGGAACTCACAGAGATCCGCCTGCTTCTGCCTCCCGAGTGCTGGGATTACAGGCGTGAGCCCCCACCGCATCAAGCTTAGCACTAGGCTTTTCAGTGTGTGCCTGTATGTGGATTCTTATATGGATCCGGGGATCAGACCCAGGTCCTGATGCTTGCAGCACGCACTCCACCAACTGAGCTATCCGTCAGCCACTCCACAGGGATTGTCTAAGGGCCTGTACGTTCCGGTCTCCAACACCCTGGCCTCCGACATTAGTCCTGGCTCTGACCCTGGGCAGGCCTGCTTTCCCGCTGGAGCCTCAGTTTCTTCAGATGTAAAACAAGGAGACGGGCACACCAGCTCAAATATCTCTCCTGGTTCTGGCATCTGTTAAAATTTGTAAGAGGTAAAGCCTAGCCCAGCCCAGTTCCAAAGACATCGCAGGCACTCGGTAAATATTTGATTTCCTTGTTGTTGCTTCTCCTGTTACACAGGAATCCGGGGTGTCCGAGAATGCAGTCTGAGCAGAATGGGTGAGTCCCAAGCCCCACTCTCTTCTCTGCCTCACCGCCGAGCAACCTTATTCTGTTGTTTGTGAAGCAGGAAAAATGAAACACTAAACCGGCGCTGGAAAATATGAAGACTAAGTCCTGTTTGCTCAGTCATAAGCCTATGAACAAGTTACTTCAAGCCTTAACTCTCCCTCAGCACCCACCTGCTCCCCTCCCCCCATATAAAATAATGTTTTTTAAATCTAAAAATAAATAGTTAAAATTAAAGTAAGTTTAGAAGGTGCTAAGGATGTAGCTCGGCGGCGGCGGTTGTTCATCTAAGTGGCACAAGGCCCTGGATGGATCCTCAGCACCACACACAAATCAAAAATGACTAAACTCTTGCACAAATTTCTGATCATCAAGGTTCAAAGTTGAGAACCTATAGCAGTTAGAAAAAACAAACCGGCCGGGTGTTGTGGCACACGCCTTTAATCCCAGCACTCAGGAGGCAGAAGCAGGCAGATTGTTGTGAGTTCGAGGCCAGCTTGGTCTACAAAGCAAGTCTGGGACAGGCAAGGCTAAAACAGAGACCCTGTCTCGAAAAACCAAAAAATAAATAAAAATCAAAATAAATAGAAATAAATAAAAAGGCTGGGCATGGTGGCTCACGTCTTTAATCCCAGCACTCGGGAGGCAGAGGCAGGTGAATCTCTGTGAGTTTGAGGCCAGCCTAGTCTACAAAGTGAGTCTCTGTTACACAGAGAAAAGCTGTCTGGAAAAGCCAACAATACAAAACAAAACAAAAGGCTTGGGTCACCACCGCCCTGCAAGAATGCATTTTCAACGTTTAAAAGCAGATTTTACTTAAGTGTCTGTGTGTCCGCATGTATGTGTGTCTTAGTGCATGTATACCATGAGAGTACAGGTACAGAGGACAGAAAGTGTTAGGTCCTCTGGGGCTGAAGGAGGAAGAAACTGAGAAGCACTTGGGTGTCTCAGGAACAAAATGGGTTCCCTGCAAAAGTAGTACACACTGTTAACTTCTGAGTCACCTCTCCAGCCTCATTGAGGGGAAAAAAAAAGAAGGCAGGATCTCCTATAACTGAGGTTGGCCCCAAATTGAACTTCTGACCCTCCTGAGCCCTGGGAGTCCAGGCATGCAGCAGAACTAGGTAGTGCTGGGGATGAAACAAACACAGAGCTTTACGCATGCTGGGCAAGCCCTCTACCAACTCAACTACATCCCACTCCCCAACTCAATTTTTTAATAATTAATTATTCATTTAGAGACAGGGTTTTATTCTGTAGTCCAGGCTTACCTACTTAGCCCTCCACATGCAGACCAAGCAAAAAGCAATACTCCCTGACTCTTCCTTTCTGGTCTGGGATTACAGGTGTGCACCACCACAACCAGCCACGGGGGGAAAAATAATTAAGGGAAGACAGAGGTATTTCCGCCCTGTGCTTTCTTTCTCCAGAGCATATTACCACCAAATGAGGAGGAGGAAAAAAAAAAAAAAAAATCCCATGCTCCCATAGTGAGGAAGTGACCCACTGGCAGCCCAGTCCTTGAATTCAGGATGGAGGAAGTGACTGTCCACAGGCTGAAAGGCAGGAAGTGGAGGCACATATCCAGCCCCTCCTCACCCCTAAAACTCTCCCTTGGCCTTACTAGAAAGCTTTTGGAAGTTGACCCTGGTAGACCCAGAAACTGAGCCATCCACACAGGTGGAAAGCAAACAGGCTGTAGAAGGTTCCAGGTGCCGCAGGGCAGGAAGCTGCAAGGAGATGGCCTGAAGGGGCTTCAGGCCCAGCTAAGTCAATTCTGAAATTAACCTTCACACAAGCCCTTCCCCTCAAGGTGCCCCGCTATTATCCTGACGGTTTCAGAGACCAAGCGAGGACTCAGCAACTTCCCGGGAAGACTGGAAACTGTTCTCCACACGAGAGGGAGATCTTTGAGCCTCAGGAAGAACGGTCTGATCTCTCCTCACCCACAGTCCACATCATAAACTCTACACTCATACCGTATTTCCAGGACGACACCCGTTCCTGGCCCCCCCCCCTCCCAGCCTCCAAAAACCTTGGAGAACTTTGGGACTACAGAAAACCCAAAACCCAGCATAACTCGTAATCTCAAGTCCTGAACTCTGGAAGACCCTGTATTTCCCATATTCCAGAATCTCCGACCACGGAGAATCTCAGGTACCCTGGCTTCCTTACCCAGGAGACCTGCCGGGTCTGCAGAACCCGGGACCCACTTCGCGGGAAATCAACCCACGCGCCGGCCGCTAAGCGCCCTCAGTCTTCGGGACCACCCGCCCCTACTTCCAGAGTCCCAAGACCTCTACGTCCCGAGGAAGCATGGTTCCTCCCACCATGCCAGGCTCCTGCCGAAGATCCCAGACCCAAGAGGATCTAGACATCCAGAAACCAGCGAGCAGCGAGCAGGACGGCGTGGCCCCTTCTTACCCGCTAGCGCCGCCATGGTCCCGGGCGCGGACACCAGGGGAAGGACCAGCCGGCGGCGGCAGCTCGGGTCCGTGCCCGCGCGCGGTGGAGAGAGTCTCTACCTTGGCAGCGTGAAAGATGCACTGCCTACGGCGCCCCGGGAGGACCAAACCGCACCTGGCACCGGGACCCGCCTGCCGACGCCCCGCCCACTTAGGTTTCCGCCCTGACGCCCCTCCCCGCACCCCGCTCCCCCGGCCCCGAGCGAGCTCCGCCGCGTCTCCGGCGCCCCCTAGCGAATGGCGTCCTCTAGAGGCGTTGGGGTCACCAGGGTGATTCAGTATAGGCTGGAGGTCGCCTCAGCGCTCAGCATAGCACATCTTCCCTTCTAAGCTACTTGAAAATGGCTCTGCTCATCAGGTAGATGGGTATCCCAAGTCTTTTGACTCTTAATTTGTTTTTTTGTTGTTGTTGTTGTTCATTTGTTTGTTTGTGGGTTTTTTTGGTTTTGGTTTTTGGTTTTGGTTTTGCGAGACAGGGTTTCTCTGTGTAATAGCCCTGGCTGTCCTGGACTCACTTTATAGACCAGGCTGGCCTCCAATTTACAGGGATCCGCCTGCCCCTGCTTCCCGCGTGCTGGGATTAAAGGTGTGCGTCACCATGCCCGGCGCTACACGGTCTTCTAATGCAGCCAGACTGATCTTGGACTTCCCAACCTCCTGCCTGTTGAGTGCTGAGATATTTTCTTTAAACCATCTTGCTTTATAAATCAAGGCAGGCGCGGGGACACGTTGTGTGAGAGGCGGAGGCGGGAGGATTTCTGTGATTTCCAGGCCAGCCTGGTCTACAAAGCAAATCCAGGATAGCTGGGGCTGCACACAGAGAAACCCTGTCTCAAAAAACCTAAAAACAAAACCCCCAAAAACAATCTAGATGTTCTAACATAGTTATCTTATTCTGGGACTGAGAATAAGGAAGGCCGATGTGGGCACCGGGTCTGAGGCTCGGTGGGTAGAGTACTGCCCTAACAAACTCCTGGGTCTGATTCTGAACCAACTTGTGGTGCGAGTAGGAGGTGGGAAGACCAGAGTTCAAGTTCATCCTCAGCTGCATATAAGGTTGAAGGCCAGCGCAGCACAACACATAAAACAACAACAACAACAAAAATATATTAGCTGGGAGTGTTTCCCTGAGACAGAGTCTCATATAGCCTTGGCTGGCCTCAAGCCTGTATTATCAAAGATGACTTTGAATTCTTGATGCTCCTGTTTTGAAAGTGCTATAGGCCAGGCAGTGGTGGGGCACACCTTTAATCCCAGCACTGGGGAGGCAGGGGCAAGTGGATCACTGTGAGTTCGAGGTCAGCCTGGTCCACAAAGCGAGACCAGGAGAGCCAAGGCTACACAGAGAGACCCTGTCTTGAAAAAAAAAATGCTGATCAATGGAGGTGGAAACTTCCAACAATGCCATTCGCATCGAGTGAAACTAACGCAACCTGGAGGCTGCCAGGGTACAGACTCCTGTGTGGGGCTGGGGATGTGGCTCAGCTGGCAGAGAGGGCTTGCCTAACATGACTGGAGCCTTGGGTTCCACCCTTTGCACTGCATAAGCAGGACATGGTAATGCATGCCTGGGTCTTAGGAGGGCATCACTCAGTCATTCAATGTACAGGACAGGGTAGGGGTCTACACAGCGCTTTCCTTTCCTGGGCTCTTCTCTGCCATGTCAGCTGCTCCCTAATGTCTTCCTAATTCTCTCATGCTGGGTGTGGCAGTTTGAGTAGGTATGGCTCTGTAGACTCACGTGTGTGAAGGCTTGGCCTATAGGGAGTGGCACTATTAGGAGGCGTGGCCTAGTTGGAGGAAGTGTGTCACTGTAGGTGTAGGCTTTGAGGTCTCCTATGCCCCAGCTATGTTCGGCGTGGCACACAGTCCCTCCTTGGTGCCTGTGGATCTCTTGGCTCCATCCCCAGCCCCATGTCTGCCTGGAAGCTGCCATGCTTCCCACTGTGATAATAAAGGACTGAACCTCTGACACTGTAACCAGCCCCAGTGAAATGTTCTCCTTTATAAGCGTTGCTGTGGTCATGGTCTCTCCACAGCAATAAAACCCTAAGACACCGAGTTTTAGACAAATTGCTAGTTTCTCCCCAATCAGATTTTGTTTTGTTTGTTTGTTTTTGTTTTCAAGACGGGGTTTCTCTGTGTATCCTTGGCTATCCTGGACTTTGTAGACCAGGCTGGCCTCGAACTCACAGTGATCCACATGCCTCTACATCCCTGGCGCCCCTGAATCAGATTTAAGTAACTGGGAAAGCTGTCCAGAGGATCAGGAAAAGGGAAGGAATGGGGCCCAAGGCAGCCAGTCTCTCTCCCGACTCCCCCACCAGCTACCTCTGGTTCCACCACTTGGGTAAACAAACTATAATTCCCTATCTTCCTGCACCAGCTGAGTTAAGACATTTCTTCCGTGGCACCTCCATATGACCTAGTCTGCACAAAGTGTTAAGGAGGAGGGCTGTGTCTGACTTCCCTCCTGGGAACCCACTTGAGCTGTTGGTTTCCCTCTGAGGAAGTATCTGAATACTTCTGACAAGCTCCTTCATGATTAGCAGAGAGCAGACAACATTTTACTCATCCCACACCAGGAGAGAGGTCCTCGGCATGCATGTCCCCAGGCACAGAGGCAGCGTCTTTGTCCCTTTCCCCCACAGCCGAGCACCCACGTCTGTCCTGCTCCCACACTTTGCATATTGCCTTTTCTTCTCACTGTCCCACTCTCTCTCTCTCTCAGTCCACTTTCTCTCCACCTCCAGTCTCCTATCAAAGCAGGTGAAGACAACGCCCTCATGTGCCTCCAGCAAAGTCCGGGTAACACAGAGGAAAGAAAAAAAAAAAAAAAAAAAAAAAAAAGCAAGAAAAACTGTAAAGGAGGGGAACAGCTCTCTAAAGAATGATGAAACTAAGAGGCAGCATTCCAATGTGAACCCCAAACCTCTCTCCCATACCATGAGCACAGTGAGGAAGGGTTAGAGAGGAGAAAGCTTCTGGGCAAGGAGCCCGTCTACTAGGCCCCCACCTCGCCAGCGTACTTAGCTAACTACCCAAGACTAGATCCTACCTACTGGCTGAATCACAATCTAGTCAGTCTCTAGGCTCTTCAGGGCTTGGACCTTACAACTCTATCTCAAACTGGTCTTGGTGGCTCACATCTGTATTCCCAGGTACTTGGGAGGCTGAGGCAGGAGGATAGCTTGAACCCAGTCGTTCAGGGCTAGATGATAGTGGTTGTCTAGGGAATTGCTGAGGTTGCTCCCTGTCAAGAACACGGAGTTGAGCTACTGAGAAAGATAGAAGACTAAGCTGCAGATTAAAGTAACAACTCTATACATTCAAGATAGACAACTGGCATGGGTATTTTATAGGGGCTCTGGGTCCTCCCCTCCCTCCTATTGGCACTGTCTAGACAGCAACCCAGCCCAGTGCCTTCCTGCAGTTTCTCCTCCAACAGTCTCCTGGGAATAAGAAGCTACCCTTGGGCTAGAGAGATGGCTCAGAGGTTAAGAGCACTGACTGCTCTTCTAGAGGTCCTGAGTTCAATTCCCAGCAACCACATGGTGGCTCACAACCATCTATAATGAGATCTGGTGCCCTCTTCTGGCATGCAGGTGTACATGCAGGCAGAATTTTGTACACATAATAAATAAAATAAGAAATTCTGAGCCGGGCGTGGTGGCGCACGCCTTTAATCCCAGCACTCGGGAGGCAGAGGCAGGAGGATCGCTGTGAGTTCGAGGACAGCCTGGCCTACAAAGTGAGTCCAGGACAACCAAGGCTACACAGAGAAACCCTGTCTTGAAAAACCAAAAAAAAAAAAAAAAAAAAAGAAATTCTGAAGCACATGAAGCACAAGAAGAAGAAAGAAGAAGAAGAAGAAGAAGAAGAAGAAGAAGAAGAAGAAGAAGAAGAAGAAGAAGAAGCAGCAGCAGCGAGCTTCTCAGGGAGCCTGCCTTAGCTTTCCTTGCCTGCCTATATTCCTCTAAGCCTGCCTCGGAGCCACATTCCAAAACAAATAAGCAAAGCACCTTTTGTGTTGCCATACTAAGGGTACCTGTTTGTGCCCACCTGGATTTTGTCGTTGCCACTTGTACTGGCTTCAAACTGAGCCCTGTCTTTGGTTCCTAGACTCTTTCCTTCCTGAGTCATCACCAAAGATGGACAGATTTAGCTCCAAAAGTGTTTCTGACCTTGTCAGTTCATTGCTTAAAAGCTTCACTAGCTCCCCATTGCTTACAAGAAACCAGCCAAGTCCTCACTAAGCCACGAACCTCACCCTGCAGCAGCCTCCTGCTCCCCTAACCCATGGCTCCTTCCTCTCCCTGCAAACCACCTGACTCCTACGTCAGCATCTTCACATGCTCTCTGCGATTTCACGTCTGACTCTTCTCAAGTCTAAAAACATTTTCATCATGTCGTTTTGCAACCCTTATGAGTTCATCTAAATCTGCACTGTGCCAGATGTGGCTGTTTAGATTAAGACAGGGTGGGGCTGGAGAGAGATGGCTCACTGGCTGGAAGAATACACTGCTTTTTCAGAAGCTATGGGTTCAGTTCCCATCACTCGTGTCAGGTGGCTGACAATCACTCTGTAAGTCCAGCTCCAGGAATCTGATGCTCTTCTGCGCGCGCATACACACACACACACACACACACACACACACACACACACACACACACACACACACAGACACAGACACACACACAGAGTTAAAAAAAAAAAAAAAGCCGGGCGGTGGTGGTACACGCCTTTAATCCTAGCACTTGGGAGGCAGAGACAGGTGGATCTCTGAGTTTCAGGCCAGCCTGGTCTACAGAGTGAGTTCCAGGACAGCTAGAGTTGTTAAACAAAGAATCCTTGTCTTGAAAAACAAAACACAAAAAAACAAAAGACAAGGAAAAGAAGAGACGAAAAGGAATCATGGAATAGTTACGGAAAAATTCTTCTGTCCACATTTCCTGTGCTTGACAGCCATATGTGGCTAGTGGCTACTGTGTTGCATGCTGTCAATATGAAGTGTTTCCATCATTGTATAAAGTTTTATTTATATAATGCTCTCCCATGCGTGTGCATCTCAAGGTTGAATCTGGTGAAACCATTAAATCTAACAATTTTATGTACTAATGGAACTTAAATTCAGCAGGAGTGACTTGGTTCCTTTACCATTATGTCACTAGGCAAGCATTCAACCCTGTGTCTCCTGCCCCAGCAACTTAGGAAGATGATTTGGATCACAGTTCTCGTTCTCTCTCTCTCTCTCCCTCCCTCCCTCCCTCCCCCCATCTCTCA
Source organism: Acomys russatus (assembly GCF_903995435.1). Lineage (NCBI taxonomy): Eukaryota > Metazoa > Chordata > Mammalia > Rodentia > Muridae > Acomys > Acomys russatus. Next base: position 24,062,714 of record NC_067158.1, on the reverse strand, counting down.
CACACACTTTATTTTTTAAAAAACATATTATTTATACAGTATTCTGCTTGCATGTGAGCCAGCACATTAGAAAAGAGTACCAGATCTCACTATAGATGGTTGTGAGCCACCATGTGGGTGCTCGTAATTGAACTCAGGACCCTTGGAAGAACAGCCAGTGCTCTTAACCTCTAAGCCATCTCTCCAGGCCCCACACTTGAATTTTTAAGATCGAATCTCTCTATATACACCCTGGTGGTGGTGTTACACACCTTTAATCTCAGCATTCAGGAGGCAGAGGCGGGCAGATCTCTGTGAGTTCAAGGCCACCCTGGTCTACAAAGTGATTCCTGGACAGCCAGGGGTATTACACAGAGAAACTCTGTCTCAAAAGAACTAAAAAAACAAAAGCAAAAACCTATATTCCTGGCTGCCCTAGAATTCACTATATACACCAGGCTTGCTTCAAACTTGAAGAAATTCTCCTGCCTCTGCCTCCAGAGCGCTGGGAGTAAAGACGTGTACCACCACATTCAGCCTACACATAACTTGTTTGCTTTTTTAAAAAAAAAAATATTTATTAGGTGTACAGTGCTCTTCCTGCATGTATGCCTGCAGGCTAGAAGAGGGCATCAGATCCCAATATAGATGGTTGTGAGCCACCATGCGGATACTGGGAATTGAACTCAGGACCTCTGGAAGAGCAGTCACTGCTCTTAACCTCTGAGCCATCTCTCCAGCCCTTGTTTGCTTTTTTTTTTTTTTTTTTTAAAAAGGATTTATTTATTTATTTAAATGCTCTATCTGCATATATACCTGATGTCAGAAGAAGGCATCAGATCTCATTATAGATGGTCGGGAACCACCATATGGTTGCTGGGAATTGAATTTAGGACCTCTGGAAGGGCAGAGAGCACTGTGCTAGCTCTCTAGCCCTTGTTTTCTTTCTTTCTTTTTCTTTTTTTTTTTTGTTGTTGTTGTTGTTTTTTTAATAATACCTCTTTGATGCCCATACTAGCCTCAAAATAGATCCTCCTTAGTGTAAGCTTACAGGCATGCACCACCATAGTGCCTGGACCCCCCACCCTAATTATATAAAGGAGTAACAAGCGAAGGAAATGGCTTAGTGGCTAAGAGCACTGGCGGCTCTTCCAGAAGATACAGGTTCAGTTCCCAGCACTTTTCTTCTTTTGGTTTTTCAAGACAGGGTTTCTCTGTGTAGCCTTGGCTGTCTGTAGACTAGGCTGGCCTCGAACTCATAGAGATCCACCTGCCTCTGCCTGGGATTAAAGGTGCGCCACCACACCTGGCCCCAGAACCCTTATAGTGGCTCACAACCATCTGTAACTTGTTTCAGGTCCAGAGCCCTCTTCTGGTCTCTGCAGGCACCAGGCAAATACACAGTATTCTTAAAAACATACAGGCAGGAAACTCATACACATGAAATAAAAACTAAAACACACAACTCTGGGATGCATACTGAGGTGACATGACTGGGATTTGTTGCTTCAAGTGGTCTGGGTAGGAGAGGAAGAGGCGCATGTTAGAGTGAGGTGGATCCAACAGGTCTGGACCTGAGTTGATGTTTGTTGAGGTTGGGAGAACACATGAAGGCTCTCTGTTCTATTCTGCTCTGTATGGGCTTGTGTGTGGTATATGCATGTGTGAACTAGAGGTTACTGTAAGAGGACGGGGTCTTCCATTACTGCTCTCACTAAGCTCTGGTGAGCAGCAGGGATCCTCCTGTCTCTGCCTCTCTGGCAGTAGTAGGATTACAGGCCTGCACCTCAAGCTTTCTGCATGGGCGCTGGGAACCCAAACTCAGGTTCTCGTGCCTACCAAGCCAGTCCTCTAGCCTCTCTCTGTTCCGTACTTCCTGTTCCTCATTAAAAACAAACATTCTGGGGCTGGAGAGATGGCTCAGAGGTTGAGAGCACTGTCTGTTCCTCCAAAGGTCCTGAATTCAATTCCTAGAAACCTCATGGTGGCTCACAACCATTTATTTATTTATTGGTTTTTCGAGACAGGGTCTGTCTGTGTACCCTTGGCTGTCCTGGACTTACTTGGTAAACTAGGCTGGCCTTGAACTCCCAGCAACCCACCTGCCTCTGCTTCCTGAGTGCTGATATTAAAGGCATGCACTACCATACCCAGCTCTCACAACCATTTATAATGAGACCTGGTGCCCTCTTCTGGTGTGCAGGTACACATGCAGGCAGAATACTATATAAATAATAAGTAAATCTAAAAAAAAAAAAAAAAAAAAAAAAAACACCCCAAAACATTCTGATATCATTGGCTTATGAGTTCCAGGAGTTCCCTTGTTTTTTTTGTTTTGGTTAGGTTTTTTGATGGTACTTGGGACTGAACCTAGTGTTTCACTGATACAACGTGCTCTATCACTGAGCTATGTTATCTCCAGCCTTGTTTGGCTGGCATGTATGCATGTGCATCATATGCACGCAATGCCCTTAGCAGTCACAGAATGGTGTCGAATCCCCTGGAACCAGAGTTACAGATAGTTGTGAGCTACTATGTGGGTGCTGGGAACCAAACACAGGTCCTCTGCAAGAGCAGCCAGCACTCGTAAGCACTATTTCCTCCCTCCAGTCCCTAAATTAAAAAATTTTTTATTTTATTTTTTTTTTGAGACAGGGTTTCTCTGTGTAGCCTTGCCTGTCCTAGACTCACTTTGTAGACCAGGCTAGCCTCAAACTCACAGAGATCTGCCTGCCTCTGCCTCCCAAGTGCTGGGATTAAAGGGGTGTGCCACCACCGCCTGGCCCTAAATTTTTTATTGTATATAATGTGGTTGGCTGGGTGGGAGATGCATATGGTATGATACATGAGTGGAGGTCAGAGAACAACCCCCACCCCCCCGAAACAGGGTTTCTCTGTGTAGCCTTGGCCGCATGGTGGTGCATGCCTTTAATCCCAGCACTGGGGAGGCAGAGGCAGGCGGATCATTGTGAGTTAGAGGCCAGCCTGGCCTACAAAGTGAGTCCAGGACAATCAAGGCTACACAGAGAGACCCTGTCTCGAAAAACAAACAAACGAGTTGGTTCTCACTTTTAGCTCACGCCGTGGGTCCAGTTGTGGGGCTTGGTGGCAAGAGTCTTTATTTACTAGGTGGAAACACTTCGGTAGCCAGGGCCCCACTGGCCTTCCCTGCCTCAGTCTCTTCAGTAGCTGGGCTTACAGGCTTGTGCCAGCCTATTCTGAAGTCCCCTTACTTCTGTATCTTGAAACTGTTCAACTTGACCCTTGTCAGATCAGAACCCAAGAGAAAGAAATGTGCTTCTTTTAGCGGGAGTGACCTATAGCTTTGGTGGTTTTGAGCCTGAAGCTGGGACAAACTCATAACCTCGTCTGCCTCCTCCATCTCGAAAAGGGCATACTCCCTGGTCTGGGAAGAAGGATGAACACAGAGGGACATTTTAACCCCGAGTAACCCGTGATTCTCTAAATGGCACATTCAAGCAAGACACAAACTAAGCTTCATCAGGGCAGATTGGTGCTTGATGACTTAGAAATTCCATGCATTTGTGTCAGGATCAGGGCTGCCTGGCACAGGCAGCTAGACTCCTCAATGGGTGTTTGGCTTTTTGTTTTGTTTTTTTGAGACAGGGTTTCTCTGTGTATCCTTGGCTGTCCTGGACTCACTTTGTAGACCAGGCTGGCCTCCAACTCACAGTGATCCACCTGCCTCTGCCTCCCGAGTGCTGGGATTAAAGGCGTGCGACACAACATCCAGCTTCCTCAATGGGTGTTTAAAGGCATAAACACTACTAGACAGGTACTTTCCAGGGGCCAAACCAGAGTGCCCACTCCCCAACCACTAACATGCCAAGACAAAGTCCACACTCACCATAATGTAAAACCATTTAATTCTAAATCAAATCACTTTCACAACAGTGAAAATCAGTGGCTGGTCAAGGTATGCTGCCTACCATGTTCCCATTTTCTGACTTTCCTTGTCCATGGGGGTGGCAGAAAGGTGGAGGCTGAGCACACAGCAAACACAGAAGGGCTTAAAGCTGCCTTGGCCATGGGGTGAGAGCTGAGCCTGTAGAGGAACAGCCCACAAAGGAGAAGGGACTCCCAAGTTGGCTTTCCTGCCTCAGCTGCTGCCAATTGTGTAGCCCTGTAATGTTCACAAAGGGCACATGGCCATCACAGCTGTAGCAGCCCTGGGATGCCTTTGCTAAAAGCACACCTGCGTTCATTCCCTTTCACCAGATTCCAAATGATTTGCTCCACTACTCACAACTCTTGTTTCATTTCTTTTGTGTTCACGGGCTGAAGTTTCCCCCCACTACTTAGGGCTTTACTACACTGAGGGATCCTACCAATTCTCTCTAAAACAGAGACACTCCAGGGGCCCCTGTGACTGGGGATCTCCAAGTGACAAAGAGGATTTAAAATCTGTCAGGCACACTAAAGAGTTGGTGGCTTATTCTTCCAGCTGGACTTGCCAAACCACCCTCCTACACAACACTTCATACCGTATCCATCTCAACACTAACACTGGCATTGGCAGGCAGGGGACTGTGCAGTGAGGAGGAGGAGGGCTCGCACCTTCCTCAAGGTCTAGGGTTCCATAGATTAAACAGAGTTGCATCTAGAACAATCACCAGGCAAGGCTCTCTCCCAGCTTCTGGTTATTGCTGGGGCAGTGGGTGCTGGAGAAGTGAACAAAGGGGCCCAGTAGAAGCTTACTTGCCGGCCTGCTGAGGTCTCCAGGAAAGTGAAGCCTGACAGGCAGAGCAAGAGCCGCCTCAGCAGGTGAACTAGTCCCCGCCTGGCACCACACTCCCACAGTCAGATCCAGAGGAAGCAGCTTAGGAAGCTCAAGAACAAGTCAATGTGAGAAGAATCAGAAAGACCACACCGGATCACTGTGGTCTTTTGGTTTACATGTCAGCAGCAGTTGCATACGCAGGAGCCTCATGTGTCCCAGGGCTCAGCACACACTCAGGGAGTTTTCAGGTAAATCCATCAGGCCCAAACAACATCAGGACCATAGGTGGAATGAGAGTCCCGGCCTCTTTTCAAAAGGACAATGGCTTCTGAGGATGGTAGTGTTCTGCATGCAGCTGGGCTGACCTGAGAAAGCCTCCAGTTTCTCTGGGCAAGTTCTGAGAGAGAATTACCCAGGCTTCTACAGCCTAGGGGCAGGGCTACTTGTCCTGCTGTGCCTGCATCAAGCTCTGAAGCGGAGTGGTCAGTCTGAATTCAGCAGCAGTAGTCTAGAGAAAGCTGATGGGAAGCCTGAGCCAAGTTACACCGGGGACCATCTATACCCTACACCAGGAGGTCATTCAAGCTGCTTTCTAGGCCCAAGACACTGAACAAGAGCCAGAGCCAGTTGAAGACCAGAGTCTCTGGTAAGGTCACCCAGCACCTCTGGCTTCTCCTGCTGCAATTGTGACCTTCTTGGCCAGTAATTCTTATGTCTCTGCTGAGGAAGGGGAAGGGAGGAGGGCATACAGAGCAGCACTGCGATCTGGAAGGGAATATCTCAGAATAGGGAGTGGAGGCCACTTACCAAGGGGTATTTAAAAAGATGAAAGTAAGTTTCTGTAAATACCATTTGGTTCATCCCTTCATTTTTGTAATATAAAGTTCTGGTGAAAAACTGTTTCTTTCTTCCCATCTCTTCCCTGTGTAGAATGGGGACCTGCTGAGAAGGCTGGAACAGGACTTCACATTGCCACCCATGACAGGTGACTCAACACAAGACCTGAGTTTACAGAAGGATGTTTACAGCAGTGGTGAAACTGGGGGTTCCTTGCCAACTGGTTTTGAGTTCCAAAGCTCTGATGGAGAAGTAAGACTCCTTGGTGTGTTTCTGACCCTTGATCCCAGGGGTCAAGATTAAACAAATCAAACACAGGAGTGGGTGTGGCATATCACCAGTCCAGAGGTGCTGCTGTAGACGCGAACAGGATCCTGTATTAGGCGATCAGGAGCCAGAACATGATCACCAGGGCTACAAACAGGAAGAGACGTGACAGGAACTGTTCATCCACGTACTGGGGTGTCCCAGGGACAGCTAGAGGGACAGGAAGAAGAGACTTTGTCAGAGGCTATAGCTGTGCACATTGCCCATTGGCCAGGACTAGAGAGGATTACTCTTCATGTCTTTATACAAACAGAACCCTGCACAATAAAAACACTACACACTTCAAATAATAGGAGCCAAAACAAAAACAAGGAAAATATACAACAAGGCCTTGATTTCCAGTGAAATAAAAAAAAAGAGCTGTCTTGCACATGCAAATGAACCAGTGGACTATCAGGAAACTCCCTGTCTTCCCTATGCTGTGCCACATGCACGGTGTTACTCGGTAGCTCTCATCTTTAAAGAGCAGAGTATGGACCCTCTGAGACCATAGCAGCTCATACGTGAGCCTCTCTGCACACTATTCCAGAAGAGAGCCAAGGCCTGGGAATCATAGGGCAAAGTAGATGAAGAATTGAGTGAGAACCTCTGCTTTTAGAAGAGCTGCTAGTTAGAGTTCTTTGCTCAGATGTAACAGGCAGGAAGATGACAGGCTCCATGTCTAGGCTGTGCAAATTGTACCAAACATGACAAAGGGAGACTGACTGAGAGCCCAGGCTGGAAATGAACTGGGAGAGATCCAGTCTGAACACTGGTCCAGGCTAGAAGGCAGCCAGCCAGCTGCAAGTTCCTGCTGCCTCTACAGGAATCTGTCTGTCCTTTATGGCAAATCACATCCTGCTCTTTGGGGTCCCCTTCCTCTGAGAAAACAATGTGTGAACAAACAGCAGAGTGACATTCCAGACAGGTAAGATATGGAGTAGAACCCCAGTTCTTGTGGGGTTGCATGCTATTCCTTCATACTTGGTTGCTCTGATAAACTCATGCTGGCAGACAACAA